>NW_026511380.1:0-78483 GCF_027579735.1 Bombina bombina | reverse complement strand
TGGTCAACAGGGTGGCATATGTGGTGTTTCATGCTGTTGTGCCTGTTGTGGGTCGTGGCCCATGGTATAAAAAGGCTGAAGGAGAACGACCTGTAATGGGTGTCCAAGCACATTTTTTTAAAAATGTTCCCGGTTCCTCTCAATTATCTCCGGGTTCCTAAAATCAATGGCATACCTGTACTCGATTGTGCAAAAGGATGGCATATGTGGTGTTTCCTGCAGTTGTTTCTGTTGAGGGTGCTGGGCCCTCTTATAAAAAGGCTGAAGGAGAACGACCTGTACTGTGTGTCCAAGCATGGTTTTTTGGCCAATTTCACGTTTACAAAAAATTATCTCTGGGTTTCTAAAATCAATGCCGTGCCTGTACTCTATTGTTCAAAAGGATGCCATATGTCCTCTTTCCTGCTGTTGTTTTTGTTGAGGGTCCTGGGCCCTCTTTTAAAAAGGCTGAAGTAGAAAGAAGTGTCCTGGGTGTCCAATCATTTTTTTTGGTTCAATTTCCCGGTTGCAACAAATTATCTCTGGGTTTATAAAATCAATGCTGTACCTGTACTCTATTGTTCAAAAGGATGCCATATGTCCTCTTTCCTGCTGTTGTTTCATATGAGGGTCCTGGAGCCTCTTATAAAAAGGCTGAAGTAGAAAGAATTGTACTGGCTGTCCAATCAATGTTTTTTTCTATTTCCCGTTTCATAAAAATTATCTCTGGGTTTCTAAAATCAATGCTGTACCTGTACTCTATTCTTCAAAAGGATGCCATATGTCCTCTTTCGTGCTGTTGTTTCATATGAGGGTCCTGGAGCCTCTTATAAAAAGGCTGAAGTAGAAAGAATTGTACTGGGTGTCCAATCATTTTTTTGGTTCAATTTCACGGTTGCAACAAATTATCTCATGGTTTCTAAAATCAATGCCTTCCCTGTAATCTATTGTTCCAAAGGATGCCATATGTCCTCTTTCATGCTGTTGTTTCGGTTAAGGGTCCTGGACCCTCTTCTAAAAAGGCCTAAGGGTAAAGCAGTGTACTGGGTGTCCAATCAATGTTTTTTTTTATTTCCCTGTTCATAAAAATTATCTCAGGGATTCGATAATCAATGCCTTACCTGTAATCTATTGTTCCAAAGGATGCCATATGTCCTCTTTCATGCTGTTGTTTCGGTTAAGGGTCCTGGACCCTCTTATAAAAAGGCCTAAGGGTAAAGCAGTGTACTGGGTGTCCAATCAATGTTTTTTTTTATTTCCCTGTTCATAAAAATTATCTCAGGGATTCGATAATCAATGCCTTACCTGTAATCTATTGTTCAAAAGGATGCCATATGTCCTCTTTCCGGCTTTTGTTTCTGTTGAGGGTCCGGGACCCTCTTATAAAAAGGCTGAAGTAGAAAGAAGTGTACTGGGTGTCCAATCATGTTTTTTGGTTCAATTTCCCGGTTGCAAGCAATTTTCTCCGGGTTTCTAAAATCAATGCTGTACCTGTACTCTCTTGTTCAAAAGGATGCCATCTGTCCTCTTTCCTGCTGTTGTTTCATATGAGGGTTCTGGACCCTCTTATACAAAGGCTGAAGGAGAAAGAAGTGTACTGGGTGTCCTGTCCAATCAATGTTTTTTTCTATTTCACGTTTCCTAACAATTATCTCTGGGTTTCTAAAATCAATGCCTTACCTGTAATCTATTGTTCCAAAGGATGCCATATGTCCTCTTTCATGCTGTTGTTTCGGTTAAGGGTCCTGGACCCTCTTCTAAAAAGGCCTAAGGGTAAAGCAGTGTACTGGGTGTCCAATCAATGTTTTTTTTTATTTCCCTGTTCATAAAAATTATCTCAGGGATTCGATAATCAATGCCTTACCTGTAATCTATTGTTCAAAAGGATGCCATATGTCCTCTTTCCTGCTGTTGTTTCTGTTGAGGGTCCTGGACCCTCTTATAAAAAGGCCGAAGGAGAAAGAAGTGTACTGGGTGTCCTGTCCAATGTTTTTTTTCTATTTCACGTTTCCTAAAAATTATCTCCGGGTTTCTAAAATCAATGCTTTACCTGTACTCTATTGTTCAAAAGAATGCCACATGTCCTCTTTCCTGCTGTTGTTTCTGTTGAGGGTCGTGGACTCTCTTATAAAAAGGCTGAAGGAGAAAGAAGTGTACTGGGTGTCCTGTCCAATGTTTTTTTCTATTTCACGTTTCCTAAAAATTATCTCCGGGTTTCTAAAATCAATGCTTTACCTGTACTCTATTGTTCAAAAGGATGCCATATGTCCTCTTTCCTGCTGGTGTTTTGTTTGAGGGTCCTGGACCCTCTTCTAAAAAGGCCTAAGGAGGATAAAGAAGTGTACTGGGTGTCCAATCAATGTTTTTTTCTATTTCCTGGTTGCAACAAATTATCTCAGGGTTTCTAAAAGCAATGCCTTACCTGTAATCTATTGTTCCAAAGGATGGCATATGTCCTCTTTCCTGCTGTTGTTTTGTTTGAGGGTCCTGGACCCTCTTCTAAAAAGGCCTAAGGATAAAGAAGTGTACTGGGTGTCCAATCAATGTTTTTTTAGATTTCCCAGTTTCAAAAAATTATTTCTGGGTTTCTAAAATCTATGCCTTACCTGTAATCTATTGTTCCAAAGGATGCCATATGTCCTCTTTCCTGCTGGTGTTTCGGTTGAGGGTCCTGGACCCTCTTCTAAAAAGGGCTAAGGATAAAGAAGTGCACTGGGTGTCCAAGCAATGTTTTTTTCTATTTCCCTGTTCATAAAAATTATCTCAGTGATTCGATAATCAATGCCTTACCTGTAATCTATTGTTCAAAAGGATGCCATATGTCCTCTTTCCTGCTGGTGTTTTGTTTGAGGGTCTTGGACCCTCTTATAAAAAGGCCGAAGGAGAAAGAAGTGTACTGGGTGTCCAATCAATGTTTTTTTCTATTTCCCGATTGCAACAAATTATCTCAGGGTTTCTAAAATCAATGCCTTACCTGTAATCTATTGTTCAAAAGGATGGCATATGTACTCTTTCCTGCTGGTGTTTTGTTTGAGGGTCCTGGACCCTCTTCTAAAAAGGCCTAAGGATAAAGAAGTGTACTGGGTGTCCAATCAATGTTTTTTTTTTATTTCCCAGTTTCAAAAAATTATTTCTGGGTTTCTAAAATCAATGCCGCCTTACCTGTAATCTATTGTTCCAAAGGATGCCATATGTCCTCTTTCCTGCTGGTGTTTCGGTTGAGGGTCCTGGACCCTCTTATAAAAAGGGCTAAGGATAAAGAAGTGTACTGGGTGTCCAATCAATGTTTTTTTCTATTTCCCTGTTCATAAAAATTATCTCAGGGATTCGATAATCAATGCCTTACCTGTAATCTATTGTTTGAAAGGATGCCATATGTCCTCTTTCCTGCTGGTGTTTTGTTTGAGGGTCTTGGACCCTCTTTTAAAAAGGCCGAAGGAGAAAGAAGTGTACTGGGTGTCCAATCAATGTTTTTTTCGATTTCCCAGTTTCAAAAAATTATCTCAGGGTTTCTAAAATCAATGCCTTACCTGTAATCTATTGTTCCAAAGGATGGCATATTTCCTCTTTCCTGCTGGTGTTTTGTTTGAGGGTCCTGGACCCTCTTCTAAAAAGGCCTAAGGATAAAGAAGTGTACTAGGTGTCCAATCAATGTTTTTTTCTATTTCCCAGTTGCAAAAAATTATTTCTGGGTTTCTAAAATCAATGCCTTACCTGTAATCTATTGTTCCAAAGGATGCCATATGTCCTCTTTCCTGCTGTTGTTTTGTTTGAGGGTCCTGGACCCTCTTCTAAAAAGGCCTAAGGATAAAGAAGTGTACTGGGTGTCCAATCAATGTTTTTTTCTATTTCCCAGTTGCAAAAAATTATCTCTGGGTTTCTAAAATCAATGCCTTACCTGCAATCTATTGTTCAAAAGGATGCCATATGTCCTCTTTCCTGCTGGTGTTTTGTTTGAGGGTCATGGACACTCTACTAAAAAGGCCTAAGGAGGATAAAGAAGTATACTGGGTGTCCAATCAATGTTTTTTTCTATTTCCCGGTTGCAACAAATTATCTCAGGGTTTCTAAAATCAATGCCTTACCTGTAATCTATTGTTCAAAAGGATGCCATACGAACTCTTTCCTGCTGTTGTTTCATATGAGGGTCCTGGACCCTCTTCTAAAAAGGCCTAAGGATAAAGAAGTGTACTGGGTGTCCAATCAATGTTTTTTTCTATTTCCCAGTTGCAAAAAATTATCTCTGGGTTTCTAAAATCAATGCCTTACCTGTAATCTATTGTTCCAAAGGATGCCATATGTCCTCTTTCCTGCTGGTGTTTTGTTTGAGGGTCTTGGACCCTCTTATAAAAAGGCCGAAGGAGAAAGAAGTGTACTGGGTGTCTAATCAATGTTTTTTTCTATTTCCCGATTGCAACAAATTATCTCAGGGTTTCTAAAATCAATGCCTTACCTGTAATCTATTGTTCCAAAGGATGCCATATGTACTCTTTCCTGCTGGTGTTTTGTTTGAGGGTCCTGGACCCTCTTCTAAAAAGGCCTAAGGATAAAGAAGTGTACTGGGTGTCCAATCAATGTTTTTTTTTTATTTCCCAGTTTCAAAAAATTATTTCTGGGTTTCTAAAATCAATGCCGCCTTACCTGTAATCTATTGTTCCAAAGGATGCCATATGTCCTCTTTCCTGCTGGTGTTTCGGTTGAGGGTCCTGGACCCTCTTATAAAAAGGGCTAAGGATAAAGAAGTGTACTGGGTGTCCAATCAATGTTTTTTTCTATTTCCCTGTTCATAAAAATTATCTCAGGGATTCGATAATCAATGCCTTACCTGTAATCTATTGTTTGAAAGGATGCCATATGTCCTCTTTCCTGCTGGTGTTTTGTTTGAGGGTCTTGGACCCTCTTTTAAAAAGGCCGAAGGAGAAAGAAGTGTACTGGGTGTCCAATCAATGTTTTTTTCGATTTCCCAGTTTCAAAAAATTATCTCAGGGTTTCTAAAATCAATGCCTTACCTGTAATCTATTGTTCCAAAGGATGGCATATGTCCTCTTTCCTGCTGGTGTTTTGTTTGAGGGTCCTGGACCCTCTTCTAAAAAGGCCTAAGGATAAAGAAGTGTACTGGGTGTCCAATCAATGTTTTTTTCTATTTCCCAGTTGCAAAAAATTATTTCTGGGTTTCTAAAATCAATGCCTTACCTGTAATCTATTGTTCCAAAGGATGCCATATGTCCTCTTTCCTGCTGTTGTTTTGTTTGAGGGTCCTGGACCCTCTTCTAAAAAGGCCTAAGGATAAAGAAGTGTACTGGGTGTCCAATCAATGTTTTTTTCTATTTCCCAGTTGCAAAAAATTATCTCTGGTTTCTAAAATCAATGCCTTACCTGTAATCTATTGTTCAAAAGGATGCCATATGTCCTCTTTCCTGCTGGTGTTTTGTTTGAGGGTCATGGACACTCTACTAAAAAGGCCTAAGGAGGATAAAGAAGTGTACTGGGTGTCCATTCAATGTTTTTTTCTATTTCCCGGTTGCAACAAATTATCTCAGGGTTTCTAAAATCAATGCCTTACCTGTAATCTATTGTTCAAAAGGATGCCATACGAACTCTTTCCTGCTGTTGTTTCATATGAGGGTCCTGGACCCTCTTCTAAAAAGGCCTAAGGATAAAGAAGTGTACTGGGTGTCCAATCAATGTTTTTTTCTATTTCCCAGTTGCAAAAAATTATCTCTGGGTTTCTAAAATCAATGCCTTACCTGTAATCTATTGTTCCAAAGGATGCCATATGTCCTCTTTCCTGCTGTTGTTTTGTTTGAGGGTCCTGGACCCTCTTTTAAAAAGGCCTAAGGATAATGAAGTGTACTGGGTGTCCAATCAATGTTTTTTTCTATTTCCCTGTTCATAAAAATTATCTCAGGGATTCGATAATCAATGCCTTACCTGTAATCTATTGTTCCAAAGGATGCCATATGTCCTCTTTCCTGCTGGTGTTTTGGTTGAGGGTCCTGGACCCTCTTCTAAAAAGGCCTAAGGATAAAGAAGTGTACTGGGTGTCCAATCAATGTTTTTTTTTTATTTCCCAGTTTCAAAAAATTATTTCTGGGTTTCTAAAATCAATGCCGCCTTACCTGTAATCTATTGTTCCAAAGGATGCCATATGTCCTCTTTCCTGCTGGTGTTTCGGTTGAGGGTCCTGGACCCTCTTATAAAAAGGGCTAAGGATAAAGAAGTGTACTGGGTGTCCAATCAATGTTTTTTTCTATTTCCCTGTTCATAAAAATTATCTCAGGGATTCGATAATCAATGCCTTACCTGTAATCTATTGTTTGAAAGGATGCCATATGTCCTCTTTCCTGCTGGTGTTTTGTTTGAGGGTCTTGGACCCTCTTTTAAAAAGGCCGAAGGAGAAAGAAGTGTACTGGGTGTCCAATCAATGTTTTTTTCTATTTCCCAGTTTCAAAAAATTATCTCAGGGTTTCTAAAATCAATGCCTTACCTGTAATCTATTGTTCCAAAGGATGGCATATGTCCTCTTTCCTGCTGGTGTTTTGTTTGAGGGTCCTGGACCCTCTTCTAAAAAGGCCTAAGGATAAAGAAGTGTACTGGGTGTCCAATCAATGTTTTTTTCTATTTCCCAGTTGCAAAAAATTATTTCTGGGTTTCTAAAATCAATGCCTTACCTGTAATCTATTGTTCCAAAGGATGCCATATGTCTTCTTTCCTGCTGTTGTTTTGTTTGAGGGTCCTGGACCCTCTTCTAAAAAGGCCTAAGGATAAAGAAGTGTACTGGGTGTCCAATCAATGTTTTTTTCTATTTCCCAGTTGCAAAAAATTATCTCTGGGTTTCTAAAATCAATGCCTTACCTGCAATCTATTGTTCAAAAGGATGCCATATGTCCTCTTTCCTGCTGGTGTTTTGTTTGAGGGTCATGGACACTCTACTAAAAAGGCCTAAGGAGGATAAAGAAGTATACTGGGTGTCCAATCAATGTTTTTTTCTATTTCCCGGTTGCAACAAATTATCTCAGGGTTTCTAAAATCAATGCCTTACCTGTAATCTATTGTTCAAAAGGATGCCATACGAACTCTTTCCTGCTGTTGTTTCATATGAGGGTCCTGGACCCTCTTCTAAAAAGGCCTAAGGATAAAGAAGTGTACTGGGTGTCCAATCAATGTTTTTTTCTATTTCCCAGTTGCAAAAAATTATCTCTGGGTTTCTAAAATCAATGCCTTACCTGTAATCTATTGTTCCAAAGGATGCCATATGTCCTCTTTCCTGCTGTTGTTTTGTTTGAGGGTCCTGGACCCTCTTTTAAAAAGGCCTAAGGATAATGAAGTGTACTGGGTGTCCAATCAATGTTTTTTTCTATTTCCCTGTTCATAAAAATTATCTCAGGGATTCGATAATCAATGCCTTACCTGTAATCTATTGTTCCAAACGATGCCATATGTCCTCTTTCCTGCTGGTGTTTTGGTTGAGGGTCCTGGACCCTCTTCTAAAAAGGCCTAAGGATAAAGAAGTGTACTGGGTGTCCAATCAATGTTTTTTTCTATTTCCCGGTTGCAACAAATTATCTCTGGGTTTCTAAAATCAATGCCTTACCTGTAATCTATTGTTCAAAAGGATGCCAATGCCATATGTCCTCTTTCCTGCTGTTGTTTTGTTTGAGGGTCCTGGACCCTCTTTTAAAAAGGCCGAAGGAGAAAGAAGTGTACTGGGTGTCCAATCAATGTTTTTTTCTATTTCCCTGTTCATAAAAATTATCTCAGGGATTCTAAAATCAATGCCTTACCTTTAATCAATTGTTCAAAAGGATGCCATATGTCCTCTTTCCTGCTGGTGTTTCAGTTGAGGGTCCTGGACCCTCTTATAAAAACTTAAAAAGGCAAAAGGATAAAGAAGTGTACTGGGTGTCCTGTCCAATCAATGTTTTTTTCTATTTCCCGGTTGCAACAAATTATCTCAGGGTTTCTAAAATCAATGCCTTACCTGTAATCTATTGTTCCAAAGGATGGCATATGTACTCTTTCCTGCTGGTGTTTTGTTTGAGGGTCCTGGACCCTCTTCTAAAAAGGCCTAAGGATAAAGAAGTGTACTGGGTGTCCAATCAATGTTTTTTTTTTATTTCCCAGTTTCAAAAAATTATTTCTGGGTTTTCTAAAATCAATGCCGCCTTACCTGTAATCTATTGTTCCAAAGGATGCCATATGTCCTCTTTCCTGCTGTTGTTTCATATGAGGGTCCTGGACCCTCTTATACAAAGGCTGAAGGAGAAAGAAGTGTACTGGGTGTCCTGTCCAATCAATGTTTTTTTCTATTTCACGTTTCCTAACAATTATCTCTGGGTTTCTAAAATCAATGCCTTACCTGTAATCTATTGTTCCAAAGGATGCCATATGTCCTCTTTCATGCTGTTGTTTCGGTTAAGGGTCCTGGACCCTCTTCTAAAAAGGCCTAAGGGTAAAGCAGTGTACTGGGTGTCCAATCAATGTTTTTTTTTATTTCCCTGTTCATAAAAATTATCTCAGGGATTCGATAATCAATGCCTTACCTGTAATCTATTGTTCAAAAGGATGCCATATGTCCTCTTTCCTGCTGTTGTTTCTGTTGAGGGTCCTGGACCCTCTTATAAAAAGGCCGAAGGAGAAAGAAGTGTACTGGGTGTCCTGTCCAATGTTTTTTTTCTATTTCACGTTTCCTAAAAATTATCTCCGGGTTTCTAAAATCAATGCTTTACCTGTACTCTATTGTTCAAAAGAATTCCATATGCCCTCTTTCCTGCTGTTGTTTCTGTTGAGGGTCCTGGACCCTCTTATAAAAAGGCCGAAGGAGAAAGAAGTGTACTGGGTGTCCTGTCCAATGTTTTTTTCTATTTCACGTTTCCTAAAAATTATCTCCGGGTTTCTAAAATCAATGCTTTACCTGTACTCTATTGTTCAAAAGGATGCCATATGTCCTCTTTCCTGCTGGTGTTTTGTTTGAGGGTCCTGGACCCTCTTCTAAAAAGGCCTACAGAGGATAAAGAAGTGTACTGGGTGTCCAATCAATGTTTTTTTCTATTTCCCGGTTGCAACAAATTATCTCAGGGTTTCTAAAAGCAATGCCTTACCTGTAATCTATTGTTCCAAAGGATGGCATATGTCCTCTTTCCTGCTGTTGTTTTGTTTGAGGGTCCTGGACCCTCTTCTAAAAAGGCCTAAGGATAAAGAAGTGTACTGGGTGTCCAATCAATGTTTTTTTAGATTTCCCAGTTTCAAAAAATTATTTCTGGGTTTCTAAAATCTATGCCTTACCTGTAATCTATTGTTCCAAAGGATGCCATATGTCCTCTTTCCTGCTGGTGTTTCGGTTGAGGGTCCTGGAACCTCTTCTAAAAAGGGCTAAGGATAAAGAAGTGCACTGGGTGTCCAATCATTGTTTTTTTCTATTTCCCTGTTCATAAAAATTATCTCAGTGATTCGATAATCAATGCCTTACCTGTAATCTATTGTTCAAAAGGATGCCATATGTCCTCTTTCCTGCTGGTGTTTTGTTTGAGGGTCTTGGACCCTCTTATAAAAAGGCCGAAGGAGAAAGAAGTGTACTGGGTGTCCAATCAATGTTTTTTTCTATTTCCCGATTGCAACAAATTATCTCAGGGTTTCTAAAATCAATGCCTTACCTGTAATCTATTGTTCAAAAGGATGGCATATGTACTCTTTCCTGCTGGTGTTTTGTTTGAGGGTCCTGGACCCTCTTCTAAAAAGGCCTAAGGATAAAGAAGTGTACTGGGTGTCCAATCAATGTTTTTTTTTTATTTCCCAGTTTCAAAAAATTATTTCTGGGTTTCTAAAATCAATGCCGCCTTACCTGTAATCTATTGTTCCAAAGGATGCCATATGTCCTCTTTCCTGCTGGTGTTTCGGTTGAGGGTCCTGGACCCTCTTATAAAAAGGGCTAAGGATAAAGAAGTGTACTGGGTGTCCAATCAATGTTTTTTTCTATTTCCCTGTTCATAAAAATTATCTCAGGGATTCGATAATCAATGCCTTACCTGTAATCTATTGTTTGAAAGGATGCCATATGTCCTCTTTCCTGCTGGTGTTTTGTTTGAGGGTCTTGGACCCTCTTTTAAAAAGGCCGAAGGAGAAAGAAGTGTACTGGGTGTCCAATCAATGTTTTTTTCGATTTCCCAGTTTCAAAAAATTATCTCAGGGTTTCTAAAATCAATGCCTTACCTGTAATCTATTGTTCCAAAGGATGGCATATTTCCTCTTTCCTGCTGGTGTTTTGTTTGAGGGTCCTGGACCCTCTTCTAAAAAGGCCTAAGGATAAAGAAGTGTACTAGGTGTCCAATCAATGTTTTTTTCTATTTCCCAGTTGCAAAAAATTATTTCTGGGTTTCTAAAATCAATGCCTTACCTGTAATCTATTGTTCCAAAGGATGCCATATGTCCTCTTTCCTGCTGTTGTTTTGTTTGAGGGTCCTGGACCCTCTTCTAAAAAGGCCTAAGGATAAAGAAGTGTACTGGGTGTCCAATCAATGTTTTTTTCTATTTCCCAGTTGCAAAAAATTATCTCTGGGTTTCTAAAATCAATGCCTTACCTGCAATCTATTGTTCAAAAGGATGCCATATGTCCTCTTTCCTGCTGGTGTTTTGTTTGAGGGTCATGGACACTCTACTAAAAAGGCCTAAGGAGGATAAAGAAGTATACTGGGTGTCCAATCAATGTTTTTTTCTATTTCCCGGTTGCAACAAATTATCTCAGGGTTTCTAAAATCAATGCCTTACCTGTAATCTATTGTTCAAAAGGATGCCATACGAACTCTTTCCTGCTGTTGTTTCATATGAGGGTCCTGGACCCTCTTCTAAAAAGGCCTAAGGATAAAGAAGTGTACTGGGTGTCCAATCAATGTTTTTTTCTATTTCCCAGTTGCAAAAAATTATCTCTGGGTTTCTAAAATCAATGCCTTACCTGTAATCTATTGTTCCAAAGGATGCCATATGTCCTCTTTCCTGCTGGTGTTTTGTTTGAGGGTCTTGGACCCTCTTATAAAAAGGCCGAAGGAGAAAGAAGTGTACTGGGTGTCTAATCAATGTTTTTTTCTATTTCCCGATTGCAACAAATTATCTCAGGGTTTCTAAAATCAATGCCTTACCTGTAATCTATTGTTCCAAAGGATGCCATATGTACTCTTTCCTGCTGGTGTTTTGTTTGAGGGTCCTGGACCCTCTTCTAAAAAGGCCTAAGGATAAAGAAGTGTACTGGGTGTCCAATCAATGTTTTTTTTTTATTTCCCAGTTTCAAAAAATTATTTCTGGGTTTCTAAAATCAATGCCGCCTTACCTGTAATCTATTGTTCCAAAGGATGCCATATGTCCTCTTTCCTGCTGGTGTTTCGGTTGAGGGTCCTGGACCCTCTTATAAAAAGGGCTAAGGATAAAGAAGTGTACTGGGTGTCCAATCAATGTTTTTTTCTATTTCCCTGTTCATAAAAATTATCTCAGGGATTCGATAATCAATGCCTTACCTGTAATCTATTGTTTGAAAGGATGCCATATGTCCTCTTTCCTGCTGGTGTTTTGTTTGAGGGTCTTGGACCCTCTTTTAAAAAGGCCGAAGGAGAAAGAAGTGTACTGGGTGTCCAATCAATGTTTTTTTCGATTTCCCAGTTTCAAAAAATTATCTCAGGGTTTCTAAAATCAATGCCTTACCTGTAATCTATTGTTCCAAAGGATGGCATATGTCCTCTTTCCTGCTGGTGTTTTGTTTGAGGGTCCTGGACCCTCTTCTAAAAAGGCCTAAGGATAAAGAAGTGTACTGGGTGTCCAATCAATGTTTTTTTCTATTTCCCAGTTGCAAAAAATTATTTCTGGGTTTCTAAAATCAATGCCTTACCTGTAATCTATTGTTCCAAAGGATGCCATATGTCCTCTTTCCTGCTGTTGTTTTGTTTGAGGGTCCTGGACCCTCTTCTAAAAAGGCCTAAGGATAAAGAAGTGTACTGGGTGTCCAATCAATGTTTTTTTCTATTTCCCAGTTGCAAAAAATTATCTCTGGGTTTCTAAAATCAATGCCTTACCTGCAATCTATTGTTCAAAAGGATGCCATATGTCCTCTTTCCTGCTGGTGTTTTGTTTGAGGGTCATGGACACTCTACTAAAAAGGCCTAAGGAGGATAAAGAAGTATACTGGGTGTCCAATCAATGTTTTTTTCTATTTCCCGGTTGCAACAAATTATCTCAGGGTTTCTAAAATCAATGCCTTACCTGTAATCTATTGTTCAAAAGGATGCCATACGAACTCTTTCCTGCTGTTGTTTCATATGAGGGTCCTGGACCCTCTTCTAAAAAGGCCTAAGGATAAAGAAGTGTACTGGGTGTCCAATCAATGTTTTTTTCTATTTCCCAGTTGCAAAAAATTATCTCTGGGTTTCTAAAATCAATGCCTTACCTGTAATCTATTGTTCCAAAGGATGCCATATGTCCTCTTTCCTGCTGTTGTTTTGTTTGAGGGTCCTGGACCCTCTTTTAAAAAGGCCTAAGGATAATGAAGTGTACTGGGTGTCCAATCAATGTTTTTTTCTATTTCCCTGTTCATAAAAATTATCTCAGGGATTCGATAATCAATGCCTTACCTGTAATCTATTGTTCCAAAGGATGCCATATGTCCTCTTTCCTGCTGGTGTTTTGGTTGAGGGTCCTGGACCCTCTTCTAAAAAGGCCTAAGGATAAAGAAGTGTACTGGGTGTCCAATCAATGTTTTTTTTTTATTTCCCAGTTTCAAAAAATTATTTCTGGGTTTCTAAAATCAATGCCGCCTTACCTGTAATCTATTGTTCCAAAGGATGCCATATGTCCTCTTTCCTGCTGGTGTTTCGGTTGAGGGTCCTGGACCCTCTTATAAAAAGGGCTAAGGATAAAGAAGTGTACTGGGTGTCCAATCAATGTTTTTTTCTATTTCCCTGTTCATAAAAATTATCTCAGGGATTCGATAATCAATGCCTTACCTGTAATCTATTGTTTGAAAGGATGCCATATGTCCTCTTTCCTGCTGGTGTTTTGTTTGAGGGTCTTGGACCCTCTTTTAAAAAGGCCGAAGGAGAAAGAAGTGTACTGGGTGTCCAATCAATGTTTTTTTCTATTTCCCAGTTGCAAAAAATTATCTCTGGGTTTCTAAAATCAATGCCTTACCTGCAATCTATTGTTCCAAAGGATGCCATATGTCCTCTTTCCTGCTGGTGTTTTGTTTGAGGGTCCTGGACCCTCTTCTAAAAAGGCCTAAGGATAAAGAAGTGTACTGGGTGTCCAATCAATGTTTTTTTCTATTTCCCAGTTGCAAAAAATTATCTCTGGGTTTCTAAAATCAATGCCTTACCTGTAATCTATTGTTCCAAAGGATGCCATATGTCTTCTTTCCTGCTGTTGTTTTGTTTGAGGGTCCTGGACCCTCTTCTAAAAAGGCCTAAGGATAAAGAAGTGTACTGGGTGTCCAATCAATGTTTTTTTCTATTTCCCAGTTGCAAAAAATTATCTCTGGGTTTCTAAAATCAATGCCTTACCTGCAATCTATTGTTCAAAAGGATGCCATATGTCCTCTTTCCTGCTGGTGTTTTGTTTGAGGGTCATGGACACTCTACTAAAAAGGCCTAAGGAGGATAAAGAAGTATACTGGGTGTCCAATCAATGTTTTTTTCTATTTCCCGGTTGCAACAAATTATCTCAGGGTTTCTAAAATCAATGCCTTACCTGTAATCTATTGTTCAAAAGGATGCCATACGAACTCTTTCCTGCTGTTGTTTCATATGAGGGTCCTGGACCCTCTTCTAAAAAGGCCTAAGGATAAAGAAGTGTACTGGGTGTCCAATCAATGTTTTTTTCTATTTCCCAGTTGCAAAAAATTATCTCTGGGTTTCTAAAATCAATGCCTTACCTGTAATCTATTGTTCAAAAGGATGCCATATGTCCTCTTTCCTGCTGTTGTTTTGTTTGAGGGTCCTGGACCCTCTTTTAAAAAGGCCTAAGGATAATGAAGTGTACTGGCTGTCCAATCAATGTTTTTTTCTATTTCCCTGTTCATAAAAATTATCTCAGGGATTCGATAATCAATGCCTTACCTGTAATCTATTGTTCCAAACGATGCCATATGTCCTCTTTCCTGCTGGTGTTTTGGTTGAGGGTCCTGGACCCTCTTCTAAAAAGGCATAAGGATAAAGAAGTGTACTGGGTGTCCAATCAATGTTTTTTTTCTATTTCCCGGTTGCAACAAATTATCTCTGGGTTTCTAAAATCAATGCCTTACCTGTAATCTATTGTTCAAAAGGATGCCAATGCCATATGTCCTCTTTCCTGCTGTTGTTTTGTTTGAGGGTCCTGGACCCTCTTTTAAAAAGGCCGAAGGAGAAAGAAGTGTACTGGGTGTCCAATCAATGTTTTTTTCTATTTCCCTGTTCATAAAAATTATCTCAGGGATTCTAAAATCAATGCCTTACCTTTAATCAATTGTTCAAAAGGATGCCATATGTCCTCTTTCCTGCTGGTGTTTCAGTTGAGGGTCCTGGACCCTCTTATAAAAACTTAAAAAGGCAAAAGGATAAAGAAGTGTACTGGGTGTCCTGTCCAATCAATGTTTTTTTCTATTTCCCGGTTGCAACAAATTATCTCAGGGTTTCTAAAATCAATGCCTTACCTGTAATCTATTGTTCCAAAGGATGGCATATGTACTCTTTCCTGCTGGTGTTTTGTTTGAGGGTCCTGGACCCTCTTCTAAAAAGGCCTAAGGATAAAGAAGTGTACTGGGTGTCCAATCAATGTTTTTTTTTTATTTCCCAGTTTCAAAAAATTATTTCTGGGTTTTCTAAAATCAATGCCGCCTTACCTGTAATCTATTGTTCCAAAGGATGCCATATGTCCTCTTTCCTGCTGGTGTTTCGGTTGAGGGTCCTGGACCCTCTTATAAAAAGGGCTAAGGATAAAGAAGTGTACTGGGTGTCCAATCAATGTTTTTTTCTATTTCCCTGTTCATAAAAATTATCTCAGGGATTCGATAATCAATGCCTTACCTGTAATCTATTGTTTGAAAGGATGCCATATGTCCTCTTTCCTGCTGGTGTTTTGTTTGAGGGTCCTGGACCCTCTTTTAAAAAGGCTGAAGGAGAAATAAGTGTACTGGGTGTCCAATCAATGTTTTTTTCGATTTCCCAGTTTCAAAAAATTATCTCAGGGTTTCTAAAATCAATGCCTTACCTGTAATCTATTGTTCCAAAGGATGGCATATGTCCTCTTTCCTGCTGGTGTTTTGTTTGAGGGTCCTGGACCCTCTTCTAAAAAGGCCTAAGGATAAAGAAGTGTACTGGGTGTCCAATCAATGTTTTTTTCTATTTCCCAGTTGCAAAAAAATATTTCTGGGTTTCTAAAATCAATGCCTTACCTCTAATCTATTGTTCCAAAGGATGCCATATGTCCTCTTTCCTGCTGTTGTTTTGTTTGAGGGTCCTGGACCCTCTTCTAAAAAGGCCTAAGGATAAAGAAGTGTACTGGGTGTCCAATCAATGTTTTTTTCTATTTCCCAGTTGCAAAAAATTATCTCTGGGTTTCTAAAATCAATGCCTTACCTGCAATCTATTGTTCAAAAGGATGCCATATGTCCTCTTTCCTGCTGGTGTTTTGTTTGAGGGTCATGGACACTCTACTAAAAAGGCCTAAGGAGGATAAAGAAGTGTACTGGGTGTCCAATCAATGTTTTTTTTCTATTTCCTGGTTGCAACAAATTATCTCAGGGTTTCTAAAATCAATGCCTTACCTGTAATCTATTGTTCAAAAGGATGCCATACAAACTCTTTCCTGCTGTTGTTTCATATGAGGGTCCTGGACCCTCTTCTAAAAAGGCCTAAGGATAAAGAAGTGTACTGGGTGTCCAATCAATGTTTTTTTCTATTTCCCAGTTGCAAAAAATTATCTCTGGGTTTCTAAAATCAATGCCTTACCTGTAATCTATTGTTCCAAAGGATGCCATATGTCCTCTTTCCTGCTGTTGTTTTGTTTGAGGGTCCTGGACCCTCTTTTAAAAAGGCCTAAGGATAATGAAGTGTACTGGGTGTTCAATCAATGTTTTTTTCTATTTCCCTGTTCATAAAAATTATCTCAGGGATTCGATAATCAATGCCTTACCTGTAATCTATTGTTCCAAAGGATGCCGTATGTCCTCTTTCCTGCTGGTGTTTCAGTTTCGGTTGAGGGTCCTGGACCCTCTTCTAAAAAGGCAAAAGGATAAAGAAGTGTACTGGGTGTCCTGTCCAATCAATGTTTTTTTCTATTTCCCGGTTGCAACAAATTATCTCTGGGTTTCTAAAATCAATGCCTTACCCGTAATCTATTGTTCAAAAGGATGCCAATGCCATATGTCCTCTTTCCTGCTGTTGTTTTGTTTGAGGGTCCTGGACCCTCTTTTAAAAAGGCCAAAGGAGAAAGAAGTGTACTGGGTGTCCAATCAATGTTTTTTTCTATTTCCCTGTTCATAAAAATTATCTCAGGGATTCTAAAATCAATGCCTTACCTTTAATCAATTGTTCAAAAGGATGCCATATGTCCTCTTTCCTGCTGGTGTTTCAGTTGAGGGTCCTGGACCCTCTTATAAAAACTTAAAAAGGCAAAAGGATAAAGAAGTGTACTGGGTGTCCTGTCCAATCAATGTTTTTTTCTATTTCCCGGTTGCAACAAATTATCTCTGGGTTTCTAAAATCAATGCCTTTCCTGTCATCTATTGTTCGAAAGGATGCCATATGTCCTCTTCCCTGCTGTTGTTTTGTTTGAGGGTCCTGGACCCTCTTTTAAAAAGGCCGAAGGAGAAAGAAGTGTACTGGGTGTCCAATCAATGTTTTTTTCTATTTCCCTGTTCATAAAAATTATTTCAGGGATTCTAAAATCAATGCCTTACCTGCAATCTATTGTTCAAAAGGATGCCATATGTCCTCTTTCATGCTGTTGTTTCAGTTAAGGGTCCTGGACCCTCTTCTAAAAAGGCCTAAGGGTAAAGCAGTATACTGGGTGTCCAATCAATGTTTTTTTTATTTCCCTGTTCATAAAAATTATCTCAGGGATTCGATAATCAATGCCTTACCTGTAATCTATTGTTCCAAAGGATGCCATATGTCCTCTTTCCTGCTGTTGTTTCTGTTGAGGGTCCTGGACCCTCTTATAAAAAGGCCGAAGGAGAAAGAAGTGTACTTGGTGTCCTGTCCAATCAATTTTTATTTCTATTTCACGTTTCCTAAAAATTATCTCTGGGTTTCTAAAATCAATTCTGTACCTGTACTCTATTGTTCAAAAGGATGCCATATGTCCTCTTTCCTGCTGTTGTTTTTGTTGAGGGTCCGGGACCCTCTTCTAAAAAGGCCGAAGGAGAATGACCTGTACTGTACTGGGTGTCCAATCATGTTTTTTTTTTCAATTTCACGGTTCCTAAAAAATATCTCTGTGTATCTAAAATCAATGCCATACCTGTACTCTATTGTTCAAAAGGATGGCATATGTGGTGTTTCATTCTGTTGTGGCTGTTGAGGGTCGTGGCCGTGGGACAGCGTATAAAATGGCTGAAGGAGAACGACCTGTACTGCCTTGCTGCTCCTTTTAGGCAGGCCAGCTCTTTGCATACATGCCCACAGACTCTGTAACGCATGCCTCTTTTTGGGAGAGGTGCAGCCATAATGCAGGGTCAGAACCTCTGCCTGCAACTGTTATACTCGATTTTGCGAAAGGAAGTAACCTTACCATGGTTCCCTGCACGCACGTCTTGTTGTTATATTTTGGTGAGGGTAATCATGATGGCCATGTAGACCACCCCCGAGAGGCCTGGAAGTAAGGGATGAGATGAAAGTGCTAAGAATAGTACAACTTGAAACAACCGAGTTAGCCATGGGTGTTAGTCCAAGACCGCTTGGCTTTTTTTTGGGTTTGGGTGCGGCTAATCATGCAGGCCATATAGACCTGCCACCATTCGGTGTTGTTTCAGGTATTAAACTAATAAGAACAGTACTACTAAAATACAGCCAATTAAGGGCCTATGAAGACTGAGCCAAGGTTGGATTGTAGTATTTTGTTAGGCTAATCATGATGGCCATGTAGACCACCACCGAGAGGCCTGGAAGTAACAGGGATGAGATCAAAGTGCTAAGAATAGTACAACTTGAAACAACCGAGTTAGCCATGGGTGTTAGTCCAAGACCGCTTGGCTTTTTTTTGGCTTTGGGTGCGGCTAATCATGCAGGCCATGTAGAGCTGCCACCATTCGGTGTTGTATCAGGTATTAAACTAATAAGAACAGTACTACCAAAATACAGCCAATTAAGGGCCTATGAAGACTGAGCCAAGGTTGGATTGTAGTATTTTGTTAGGCTAATCATGATGGCCATGTAGACCACCCCCGAGAGGCCTGGAAGTAAGGGATGAGATGAAAGTGCTAAGAATAGTACAACTTGAAACAACCGAGTTAGCCATGGGTGTTAGTCCAAGACCGCTTGGCTTTTTTTTTGGTTTGGGTGCGGCTAATCATGCAGGCCATATAGAGCTGCCACCATTCGGTGTTGTATCAGGTATTAAACTAATAAGAACAGTACTACCAAAATACAGCCAATTAAGGGCCTATGAAGACTGAGCCAAGGTTGGATTGTAGTATTTTGTTAGGCTAATCATGATGGCCATGTAGACCACCCCTGAGAGGCCTGGAAGTAAGGGATGAGATGAAAGTGCTAAGAATAGTACAACTTGAAACAACCGAGTTAGCCATGGTTGTTAGTCCAAGACCGCTTGGCTTTTTTTTTGGTTTGGGTGCGGCTAATCATGCAGGCCATATAGAGCTGCCACCATTCGGTGTTGTATCAGGTATTAAACTAATAAGAACAGTACTACCAAAATACAGCCAATTAAGGGCCTATGAAGACTGAGCCAAGGTTGGATTGTAGTATTTTGTTAGGCTAATCATGATGGCCATGTAGACCACCCCCGAGAGGCCGGGAATTAACAGGGATGAGATGAAAGTGCTAAGAATAGTACAACTTGAAACAACCGAGTTAGCCATGGGTGTTAGTCCAAGACCACTTGGCTTTTTTTTGGCTTTGGGTGCGGCTAATCATGCAGGCCATATAGAGCTGCCACCATTCGGTGTTGTATCAGGTATTAAACTAATAAGAACAGTACTACCAAAATACAGCCAATTAAGGGCCTATGAAGACTGAGCCAAGGTTGGATTGTAGTATTTTGTTAGGCTAATCATGATGGCCATGTAGACCACCCCCGAGAGGCCTGGAAGTAACAGGGATGAGATGAAAGTGCTAAGAATAGTACAACTTGAAACAACCGAGTTAGCCATGGGTGTTAGTCCAAGACCGCTTGGCTTTTTTTTTGGTTTGGGTGCGGCTAATCATGCAGGCCATATAGAGCTGCCACCATTCGGTGTTGTATCAGGTATTAAACTAATAAGAACAGTACTACCAAAATACAGCCAATTAAGGGCCTATGAAGACTGAGCCAAGGTTGGATTGTAGTATTTTGTTAGGCTAATCATGATGGCCATGTAGACCACCCCCGAGAGGCCTGGAAGTAAGGGATGAGATGAAAGTGCTAAGAATAGTACAACTTGAAACAACCGAGTTAGCCATGGGTGTTAGTCCAAGACCGCTTGGCTTTTTTTTTCGGTTTGGGTGCGGCTAATCATGCAAGCCATATAGAGCTGCCACCATTCGGTGTTGTATCAGGTATTAAACTAATAAGAACAGTACTACCAAAATACAGCCAATTAAGGGCCTATGAAGACTGAGCCAAGGTTGGATTGTAGTATTTTGTTAGGCTAATTATGATGGCCATGTAGACCACCCCCGAGAGGCCTGGAAGTAACAGGGATGAGATGAAAGTGCTAAGAATAGTACTAATTGAAACAACCGAGTTAGCCATGGGAGTTAGTCCAAGACCGCTTGGCTTTTTTTTGGGTTTGGGTGCAGCTAATCATGAAGGCCAGATAGACCTGCCACCATTCGGTGTTGTGAAAAGGAAGAGTAATACAAAGATTCTACACTCAGACTCTTGGCTAATCCCAAAGGTGATGTAACCTCGAGAAGATATCACCTTAATAGAAAACAGAAATGAAATAGGGGAGTGGGATAGCGCTATATTCAGCTGCGAGTCTTAAAAGATATATATATATAGAGTTGGCATATGTATTTCAAAGATTCTCTATATGATATTATATAATCTGAGCATGGTCCCTAATTCACTATTCGGTGTTGTAACAGGTATTAAACTGCTAAGAACAGTACTACTTAACACAACCTAGTTACCATGGGTCCCAGAGCATATGTTTTATTATTATATTTTGTAAGGGTAATCATGCAGGCCATATAGACCTCCCCCAATAGGGTGAGTAACAGGTATTGAAATGCTAAGAACAGTACTACTTAACACAAAGTTACCATGGGTCCCAGAGCATATGTCTTATTATTATATTTTGTTCGGTTAATCATGCAGGCCATATAGACCTCCCCCGATAGGGTGAGTAACAGGTATTAAAATGCTAAGAAGAGTAATACTTAACACAACCTAGTTACCATGGGTCCCAGACCGCATGTTTTGTTATTATATTTTGTAAGGGTAATCATGCAGGCCATATAGACCTCCACCGATAGGGTGAGTAACAGGTATTAAAATGCTAAGGACATTACTACTTAACACAACATAGTTACCATGGGTCCCAGAACGCATGTGTTGTTATTATATTTTGTTAGGGTAATCATGCAGGCCATATAGACATCCCCCGACAGGGTGTAACAGGTATTAAAATGCTAAGAACAGTACTACTTAATACAACATAGTTACCATGGGTCCAAGACCCAGAGCAGATGTCTTATTATTATATTTCTCCTACATTGGTGTGTCCGGTCCACGGCTTCATCCTTACTTGTGGGATATTCTCTTCCCCTACAGGAAATGGCAAAGAGAGCACACAGCAAGAGCTGTCCATATAGCCCCCCCCCCTCTGGCTCCGCCCCCCAGTCATTCTCTTTGCCGCTCTGAACAAGTAGCATCTCCACGGGCAGGATCTTCTAGTACAAGGTCCATTCGAACATCCAAATCTAGTCTCTCTGCAACTGACTGCTTGGAAATTGAACGCTTGATTCTATCTAAGCGTGGGTTTTCAGATTCAGTTATAGATACTCTGGTTCAAGTCAGAAAACCTGTGACTAGGAAAATTTACCATAAGATATGGCAAAAATATATCCGTTGGTGCGAATCCAAGGGATTCTCTTGGAGTAAAATTAAAATTCCTAGGATACTTTCCTTTCTCCAAGAGAGTTTGGATAAAGGTTTGTCAGCTAGTTCTTTAAAAGGACAGATATCTGCTCTGTCTGTTTTGTTGCGCAAACGTCTGGCAGCAGTGCCAGATGTACAGGCGTTTGTACAGGCGTTAGTCAGAATCAAGCCTGTCTACAGACCTATAACTCCTCCATGGAGTCTAAACTTAGTTCTTTCAGTTCTTCAAGGGGTTCCGTTTGAACCCTTACATTCCATAGATATTAAGTTACTATCTTGGAAAGTTCTGTTTTTGGTTGCTATTTCTTCTGCTAGAAGAGTTTCTGAATTGTCTGCTTTGCAGTGTACTTCACCCTTTCTGGTATTCCATACAGATAAGGTAGTTTTACGTACCAAGCCTGGTTTTCTTCCAAAAGTGGTTTCCAACAGGAATATTAACCAGGAAATAGTTGTTCCTTCTCTGTGTCCGAATCCAGTTTTGAAGAAGGAACGTTTGTTACACAACCTAGATGTGGTCCGTGCTTTGAAATTCTATTTATAAGCAACAAAGGATTTCAGACAGACATCATACTTGTTTGTCGTTTATTCTGGTAAGAGGAGAGGGCAGAAAGCTACTGCTACCTCATCATCCGATTGGCTTATGAGACTGCCGGACGGCAGCCTCCTGAACGAATTACAGCTCACTCTACTAGAGCTGTGGCTTCCACATGGGCCTTCAAGAACGAGGCTTCTGTTGAACAGATCTGTAAGGCAGCTACTTGGTCTTCTCTGCATACTTTTGCCAAATTTTACAAATTCGATACTTATGCTTCTTCAGAGGCTGTTTTTGGGAGAAAGGTTTTGCAAGCTGTGGTGCCTTCCATTTAGGTTACCTGACTTGTTCCCTCCCTTCATCCGTGTCCTAAAACTTTGGTATTGGTTCCCACAAGTAAGGATGAAGCCGTGGACCGGACACACCAATGTAGGAGAAAACAGAATTTATGTTTACCTGATAAATTTCTTTCTCCTACGGTGTGTCCGGTCCACGGCCCGCCCTGGCTTTTAGTCAGGTTTAAAATTTTTATTTCTGTACACTACAGTCACCACGGCACCCTATAGTTTCTCCTAACCGTCGGTCGAATGACTGGGGGGCGGAGCCAGAGGGGGGCTATATGGACAGCTTTTGCTGTGTGCTCTCTTTGCCATTTCCTGTAGGGGAAGAGAATATCCCACAAGTAAGGATGAAGCCGTGGATCGGACACACCGTAGGAGAAAGAAATTTATCAGGTAAACATAAATTCTGTTTTTGTATGGGTAATCATGCAGGCCGTATAGACCTCCCCAAATAGGGGGAGTTACAGAGATTAAAGTGCTAAGAATAGTACTACTTAAAACACAACCTAGTTAACATGGGTCCCAGACTGCATGTCTTATTATTATATTTTGTCAGGGTAATCAGGCAGGCCATATAGACCTCCCCCGATAGGGGGGGGGGGGGGGTAACAGGGATTAAAGTGCTAAGAAAAGTACTAATTAACACAAGCTAGTTACCATGGGTCCAACACCGTGTGTCTTGTTGTTATACTTTGTCAGGGTAATCATGCAGGCCATATAGACCTCCCTTGATAGGGGGAGTAACAGGGATTACAGTTCTAAGAATAGTACTACTTAAACACAACCTAGTTACCATGGGTCCCAGACCAGATGTTTTCTTGTTATACTTTGTCAGGCTAATCATGCAGGCCATATAGAACTCCACCGAAAGGGGGGGTAAGAGGGATTAAAGTGATAAGAAAAGTTTTACTTAACACAACAAAATTAACATGGGTCCCAGACCGCGTGTCTTGTTGTTATACTTTGTCAGGGTAATCATAACCGCCATATAGACCTCCACCAATAGGGGGAGTTACAGGGCTGAAAGTGCTAAGAATAGTACTACTTAACACAACCTAGTTACCATGGGTCCAAGACCGCATGTTTAATTATTATACTTTGTCAGGGTAATTATATATCTAACAAATCTATCTATTTCTCTTCTATCGATTCTATCTAACTATCAATCTATGTATATCTATCAATCCTATCTATCTATCTATCTATCTATCTTCTGTCTGGACTGTTTTGAGACAGCCACTTGTGTTTTTGACAAATTTGAAGTAGGAGGACAGAACAATCATCTTCTTCCATCTCCCGGTTCCAAAAATGAAGGCCATATAGACCTCCCCCGATAGGGGTAGTAACAGGTTTTAGTAAACTGCTAAGAATAGTACTACTTAACACACCACGGGTCACAGACCGCATGTCTTATTGTTATACTCTGTCAGGGAAATTATATATATTTCAAATCGATTTATTTATCTATCAAATCAATCGAACTATCAAACGTATCTATCAAATGTAGATTGCATCTATTGATCGATGTAATTCGTATCTATAAAATGTATATTACATATTTTGTTTGATGTCATTCGTATCTATAAAATGTATATTGCATCTTTGATTCGATAACATTCGTATCTATCAAATGTATATTGCATCTATTGATCAATGTAATTCGTATCTATCAAATGTATATTGCATCTATTGATCTATGTAAATTGATTCGATCATATGTATATTGCATCGATTGAGCTATGTAATCTATGTATCTATCAAATTTATCTATCTCGTGGTTGTGCAAATGGACTGTTTGCGGTTGATTGCGGTGCGTTACACTTGGAGTTTGCTCTGTCACTGTGAAGCGGCCGTAACCCTTACACTACCTGATAGATACATCATAACTGATGTTTTAAAGCACGTTATTGCAAACAATTTGGGAATGTTAGGTGATTTAGGCCCTTTATGGGTTAAAAGCAGACTCTGCATAAACTATGTAATTTTCCATGGGAGTTTTGCCAGGGATCTCCCTCCAGCATGCCACAGTCCCGGTGTTAGTCCCCTTGAAACAACTTTTCCATCACTATTGTGGCCAGAAAGAGTCCTTGTAGGTTTTAAAGTTCGCCTGCCTATTAAAGTCAATGGCGGTTCGCCGGTTCGCGAACAATACCGGAAGTTCGAGTCCGCAGTTCGCGAACCGAAATTTTTAAGTTTGCGACATCACTAGTTGTAACTAAGATCCATTGCTGTTCTCACACATAACTGAAGAGATGAGGTAACTTCAGCTGGGGGAATGGCGTGCAGGGTCTCCTGCTATGAGGTATGTGCAGTTTAAATTTTTCTAGAGAAATGAATATGCTAGAAAATGCTGTTAATACCGGATTTATTTAAGGTAAGCCTGATTACAGTGATTTAATAACGACTAGTATCATGCTTGCTGTAAAAGGTAATATTCTTATTACTTTCTCACATTACTGAAAATAAGATAACGTTTGCTGGAAGTGTTTAAACGTTTTTTTCTACATATTGGTGATAAAACTTTATTGGGGCCCAGTTTTTCCACATGGCTGGCTAGATTTTGCCTAGGGATAGTTTTTTATGGCCCTCTCACTGTGAGTACAGGTTGGGAGGGGCCTAATTTCAGGCCTAAATCGTGCAGTAGTTTTTGCAGCTTGAGACTTCCAGCTTCCCTGAAGGAGTCCCCTTAACACTTAGGACCTCTACAAAGGGTTTTTGTGCCTTCAAAAGTCGTTGTATGGGCAGGTAGGGCCACAGCAGAGCTGTGGCAGTTTGTTGTGACTGTTAAAACACGTTTATATCATTTTTTTTATCCGGTTTTGAAACTAAGGGGTTAATCATCCATTTGCAAGTGGGTGCAATGCTCTGTTAGTCTATTATACACACTGTAAAAATTTCGTAAGATTTACTGCTTTTTATCACTGTTTTTCCATTTCTGACAAAATTTGTTTCTCTTAAAGGCACAGTACCGTTTTTATTTTTTGCTTGTTTACATTTATCAAAGTGTTTTCCAAGCTTGCTGGTCTCATTGCTAGTCTGTTTAAACATGTCTGACATAGAGGAAACTCCTTGTTCATTATGTTTAGAAGCCATTGTGGAACCCCCTCTTAGAATATGTAACAAATGTACTGATTTTACTTTAAGTTATAAAGATCATATACTGTCTTTAAAAGATTTATCACCAGAGGAAATTGACAAGGGGGAAGTTATGCCGACTAACTCGCCCCACGTGTCAGAACCTTTGACTCCCGCTCAAGGGACTCCCGCTCAAGTGGCGCCAAGTACATCTAGCGCGCCCATGGCGTGTACTTTACAAGACATGGCGGCAGTTATGGATCATACCCTTACAGCGGTATTGTCCAAACTACCAGGGTTACAAGGAAAGCGAGACAGCTCTGGGACTAGAAAAAATACAGAGCTCTCTGATGCTTTAGTAGCTATGTCTAATGTCCCCTCACAATATGCAGAAGCTGAGGCAGGAGAGCTTCTTTCTGTGGGTGATTTTTCTGACTCAGGGAAGATGCTTCAACCTGATTCTGATATGTCTACATTTAAATTTAAGCTTGAACACCTCCGCGTGTTGCTCAGGGAGGTTTTAGCTACTCTGGATGACTGTGACACCATTATAGTGCCAGAGAAATTGTGTAGATTGGATAAATACTATGCAGTGCCTGTTTACACTGATGTTTTTCCAATACCTAAAAGGTTTTCAGAAATTATTACTAAGGAATGGGATAGACCAGGTGTACCGTTCTCTCCCCCTCCTATTTTTAAGAAAATGTTTCCAATAGATGCCGCTACACGGGACTTATGGCAAATGGTCCCTAAGGTGGAGGGAGCAGTTTCTACCCTAGCTAAGCGTACAACTATTCCCGTCGAGGACAGTTGTGCTTTCCTAGATCCAATGGATAAAAAGTTAGAGGGTTACCTTAAGAAAATGTTTATTCAACAAGTTTTTATTCTCCAGCCTCTTGCATGCATTGCCCCAGTCACTGCTGCTGCGGCCTTCTGGTTTGAGTCTCTGGAAGAGGCCTTACAGGTAGAAACTCCATTGGATGATATACTTGACAAGCTTAAAGCGCTTAAGCTAGCCAATTCATTTGTTTCTGACGCCGTTGTTCATTTAACCAAACTAACGGCTAAGAACTCAGGTTTTGCTATACAGGCGCGTAGGGCGCTATGGCTTAAATCCTGGTCAGCTGACGTTACTTTAAAGTCTAAGCTTCTGAACATTCCCTTCAAGGGGCAGACCCTATTCGGGCCTGGACTGAAGGAGATCATTTCTGATATTACTGGAGGAAAAGGTCATGCCCTTCCTCAGGATAGGTCTAATAAATTAAGGACCAAACAAACTAATTTTCGTGCCTTTCGAAACTTTAAGACGAGCGCGGCATCAACTCCCTCTAATGCAAAACAAGAGGGAAATTTTGCCCAGTCCAAGCCGTTCTGGAGACCTAACCAGGCCTGGAACAAAGGTAAGCAGGTCAAGAAGCCTGCTGCTGCCTCTAAGACAGCATGAAAGATCAGCACCCGATCCGGTAAGGGATCTAGTAGGGGGCAGACTTTCTCTCTTCGCCCAGGCTTGGGCAAGAGATGTCCAGGATCCCTGGGCGTTGGAAATTGTGTCCCAGGGATATCTTCTGGACTTCAAAGCTTCTTCCCCAAAAGGAAGATTTCAC
The DNA here is from genome assembly GCF_027579735.1 of Bombina bombina. Taxonomy (NCBI): domain Eukaryota; kingdom Metazoa; phylum Chordata; class Amphibia; order Anura; family Bombinatoridae; genus Bombina; species Bombina bombina. The sequence continues at coordinate 51,679 of NW_026511380.1, read as the reverse complement.
CATTCACAATTATCTGCAGACCAGATAAAGAGAGAGGCATTCTTACATTGTGTTCAAGACCTCCTAGTTATGGCAGTGATCCACCCAGTTCCAAAGGAGGAACAGGGGCAAGCCTTCTATTCAAATCTCTTTGTGATTCCCAAGAAAGAGGGAACATTCAGACCAATCTTAGATCTCAAGATCCTAAACAAATTTCTCAGGGTCCCATCTTTCAAGATGGAGACTATTCGAACCATCCTACCTATGATCCAGGAGGGTCAATACATGACTACCGTGGACTTAAAGGATGCTTATCTTCACATTCCGATACACAAAGATCATCATCGGTTTCTCAGGTTCGCCTTCCTAGACAGGCATTACCAGTTTGTGGCTCTTCCCTTTGGGTTAGCTTCAGCACCAAGAATCTTTACGAAGGTTCTGGGGTCACTTCTGGCGGTCCTAAGGCCGCGGGGCATAGCAGTAGCCCCTTACTTAGACGACATTCTGATACAGGCGTCGAATTTCCAAATTGCCAAGTCCCATACGGACATTGTTCTGGCATTCCTGAGGTCTCATGGGTGGAAAGTGAACGAAAAGAAGAGTTCTCTATCCCCTCTCACAAGAGTTTCCTTCCTGGGAAATCTGATAGATTCTGTAGAAATGAGGATTTACCTGACAGAGGACAGGTTGTCAAAACTTCTAAATTCCTGCCGTGTTCTTTATTATACTTCTCGCCCTTCGGTGGCTCAGTGTATGGAAGTAATCGGCTTAATGGTAGCGGCAATGGACATAGTTCCGTTTGCCCGTCTACATCTCAGACCGCTGCAACTCTGCATGCTCAGTTAGTGGAATGGGGATAACACAGATTTGTCCCCTCTACTAAATCTGGATCAAGAGACCAGGGATTCTCTTCTCTGGTGGCTATCTCGGGTCCATCTGTCCAAAGGTATGACCTTCCGCAGGCCAGATTGGACAATAGTAACAACAGATGCCAGCCTTCTTGGCTGGGGTGCAGTCTGGAACTCTCTGAAGCTCAGGGGTCGTGGACTCAGGAGGAGGCACTCCTTCCAATAAACATTCTGGAACTAAGAGCAATATTCAATGCTCTTCAGGCTTGGCCTCAGATAGCGGCAGTGAGGTTCATCAGATTTCAGTCGGACAACATCATGACTGTAGCTTACATCAACCATCAAGGGGGAACAAGGAGTTCCCTAGCGATGTTGGAGGTTTCAAAGATAATTCAATGGGCAGATATTCACTCTTGCCATCTATCAGCTATCCATATCCCAGGAGTAGAGAACTGGGAGGCAGATTTTCTAAGTCGTCAGACTTTTCATCCGGGGGATTGGGAGCTCCATCCGGAGGTGTTTGCACAGTTGATTCAACGTTGGGGCAAACCAGAACTGGATGTCATGGCGTCTCGCCAGAACGCCAAGCTTCCTTGTTACGGATCCAGGTCCAGGGATCCCAAGGCAGCGCTGATAGATGCTCTAGCAGCGCCTTGGTCCTTCAACCTGGCTTATGTGTTTCCACCGTTTCCTCTGCTCCCTCGTCTGATTGCCAAGATCAAACAGGAGAGAGCATCGGTAATTTTGATAGCACCTGCGTGGCCACGCAGGACTTGGTATGCAGATCTGGTGGACATGTCATCCTTTCCACCATGGACTCTGCCTCTGAGGCAGGACCTTCTACTTCAGGGTCCTTTCAACCATCCAAATCTAATTTCTCTGCGGCTGACTGCTTGGAGATTGAACGCTTGATTTTATCAAAGCGTGGTTTCTCAGAGTCGGTCATTGATACCTTAATACAGGCGCGAAAGCCTGTCACCAGGAAAATCTATCATAAAATATGTTGTAATTATCTTCATTGGTGTGAATCCAAGGGTTACTCATGGAGTAAGGTCAGGATTCCTAGGATATTATCTTTTCTCCAAGAAGGATTGGAGAAGGGTTTGTCAGCTAGTTCCTTAAAAGGACAGATTTCTGCTCTGTCTATTCTTTTGCACAAACGTCTGGCTGAGGTTCCAGACGTGCAGGCGTTTTGTCAGGCTTTAGTCAGAATCAAGCCTGTGTTTAAACCTGTTGCTCCGCCGTGGAGTTTAAATTTAGTTCTTAAGGTTCTTCAAGGGTACCAAACCTGGTTTTTTACCTAAGGTGGTATCTAATAAAAATATCAATCAGGAGATTGTTGTACCATCACTGTGTCCTAATCCTTCTTCAAAGAAGGAACGTCTTTTACACAATCTTGACGTGGTTCGTGCTTTAAAGTTTTATTTACAAGCTACTAAAGATTTTCGTCAAACATCTGCATTGTTTGTTGTCTACTCTGGACAGAGGAGAGGCCAAAAGGCTTCGGCAACCTCTCTTTCTTTTTGGCTAAGGAGTATAATACGCTTAGCTTATGAGACTGCTGGCCAGCAGCCTCCTGAAAAGATTACAGCTCATTCTACTAGAGTGGTAGCTTCCACATGGGCTTTTAAAAATGAGGCTTCTGTTGAACAGAAGACTTGGTCTTCGCTTCATACTTTTTCAAAGTTCTATAAATTTGATACTTTTGCTTCTTCGGAGGCTATTTTTGGGAGAAAGGTCTTGCAGGCAGTGGTGCCTTCCGTTTAAGCGCCTGCCTTGTCCCTCCCTTCATCCGTGTCCTATAGCTTTGGTATTGGTATCCCACAAGTAATGGATGATCCGTGGACTGGATACACCTTACAAGAGAAAACATAATTTATGCTTACCTGATAAATTTATTTCTCTTGTGGTGTATCCAGTCCACCGCCCGCCCTGTCATTTTAAGGCAGGTGTTTTTTATTTTTAAACTACAGTCACCACTGCACCCTATAGTTTCTCCTTTCTCTTGCTTGTCTTCGGTCGAATGACTGGTAGTGGCAGTTAGTGGAGGAGCTATATAGACAGCTCTGCTGTGGGTGATCCTCTTGCAGCTTCCTGTTGGGAAGGAGAATATCCCACAAGTAATGGATGATCCATGGACTGGATACACCACAAGAGAAATAAATTTATCAGGTAAGCATAAATTATGTTTTTTGAGTGTGGGACTGACGTTGCGTTACAGGCTAAAATGCTTGCGGTACAGCTATAACGACAAGACTCGTAATGGCTGCGGTCCGGGTTTTAACACTGAAATGGCCATTTTTTCAGCATGAAAACACGAACGCAAAACTTGTATTCTAGATGTATGTGATTAAATAAAACAATATGGACAATGGAAGAAAGTGTTATATAGTTGGAATAGACTATTATTGAGTGTTGCACAGGGCAATTAGATGGCACTGAGCAACAGGAGAAATTATAGTAAAAGTTATTTGAAACAAAAATGGCTGAGCATTTATCACGGACCCTGTGATCTTTAGAACATAATGTAAGTTTCTCTAACTGAAACTCTGTGTGGGGTGACGTCCATAGGGACAGTGTGGGCTTTGCTTTTCACACAGAAACCGTTAAATGTATTATTTTAGCTTCAAAAATACCCATTTCTTTCATGAGATGGTGAGAGTGCATGAGCACTACAGGGGTTTTAATCCCTCCCACTTTCCTATGATTCCTTAGTCATTTTTTTGCCTCCATCAAGGAGTAATGGTGAAACTTGAAGTGCTGATCTACAACTGGCAGTTAGAGTAAATGTCCTTCTGAGAGTTTGTCATTAGCCTTCCTCAGGTATCTCTGGTATTTATCCTGCATCCTCCTCCTGTTGACCTTATATATGTACTCGTGATCCAGATGTCAGTGCATACTACACAGGATGGGCTCTTCTACTGGAAGCACGTCTCCTGCTTGACAAGCATGAACATGTACACAAGATTCACATAGCCAGGGGACATAGTTATATAAGCCAGAGAACTCTACATACAGTTGTAGGCTTGTTCTACAATTTTAAAAGTAAGATACCAAAAATGAATGGGTTACTGTCATTTTATATTTAGCAATTTAAATGTAACTGCTCTGCAGGGCAGTACGTGTCTTCACAAACAGGGTAGGAGCTCTCAGGGGGAAAGGACAGACACTCAGACTTAACCGAGCTAGTGCAAATGTCATTATTTTAAACCCCTTATTTGCTGGACTTATTGAAATTTAAATTAAAATAGCTAAATGTTAAACTAGCTCGATAAAAGTTCTTAGTGTATGCAATTACTGTAACAATTATGCATTTACATTTTAGAGACAATACAAAATTCCCTTCAAAGGACTTTATTACTACATTGTGCGCAAATTTTGGAGTGCTTTATCTGCACTCAACTTTTTTTACCATCACAAGCTCAGTTGCACTCGTATTGCAGGTCGCAAGTAAAACTTGTCCAAATATACAAAAAAAAGCCTGTCCCTTCCTCCAAATCATCATGAAAATGTTGCTCCCAACTCTGTTCTGGTGGGATGGCAGACTAAACCTTTTTCAGGAGGCTTGGAAAAAAATTATGTTCAAGACCCTTAGTTATTGAATATCATTTCCAAGGGGTACCACATAGGTTTTCAGTTTTGTTCTCCTCGAGGAATATTTTTCCTGTCTCATGTTCCAAAAGATCCTTTAAAGGCCAGAGCTTTCTTGACATTTGAAACAGACCTAGAAGCCATGGGTGTTATTTCTCCTGTCCCCTTGAAGGAACAGAATCAGGGGGTTCTATTCAAATTCTTTCATTGTTCTGAAGAAAGATGGAACTTACAGGCCAATCTTGCATCTCAAAACTCTGAACAAATTTCTGAAAGTTCCAACTTTCAAAATGGAGACTTTTCAAATTATATTACCTTAAGTGCAGGAAGGTCAATGTTTGTCTACCATAGACTTGAAAGATGCCTATTTGCATATCACTATTCACAGGGATCATATAAATTACTAAGATTTACCTTTCTAAACAGGCATTACCAATATGTGCCACTACCATTTGGTCTGTCAACAGCACTAAGAATCTTCTCAAATGTTCTTGTAGCTCTTTTGTCTGTAGTGAGTGCTCAGGGCATGGAAGTAGCTTCTTACCTAGAGAACATTCTGGTCATAATTTGCATATACAAAAAGATAGAAGTGCTCAACTTGGTAATGAACAATAACATAATAGCTTGTTCTATGGCTAAGAATTCACATCCACAGCACTGTATATGCAAACTTTTTAATGAAGCATACAGGTAAGTAAGTGAATTGCGATGTTTCGGGCTCACTAGTCCTTAATCATGTTCTATGGCTAATTTCCACCCCAGGAGCAGACTCTTTTTGCTCAACATGTGCCTTTCACAGAGCTTTCCTATAGTATAATTACCATCACAAGCTCAGTTGCACTCGTATTACAGGTCGCAAGTAAAACTTGTCCAAATATACAAAAAAAAGCCTGTCCCTTCCTCCAAATCATCATGAAAATGTTGCTCCCAACTCTGTTCTGGTGGGATGGCAGACTAAACCTTTTTCAGGAGGCTTGGAAAAAAATTATGTTCAAGACCCTTAGTTATTGAATATCATTTCCAAGGGGTACCACATAGGTTTTCAGTTTTGTTCTCCTCGAGGAATATTTTTCCTGTCTCATGTTCCAAAAGATCCTTTAAAGGCCAGAGCTTTCTTGACATTTGAAACAGACCTAGAAGCCATGGGTGTTATTTCTCCTGTCCCCTTGAAGGAACAGAATCAGGGGGTTCTATTCAAATTCTTTCATTGTTCTGAAGAAAGATGGAACTTACAGGCCAATCTTGCATCTCAAAACTCTGAACAAATTTCTGAAAGTTCCAACTTTCAAAATGGAGACTTTTCAAATTATATTACCTTAAGTGCAGGAAGGTCAATGTTTGTCTACCATAGACTTGAAAGATGCCTATTTGCATATCACTATTCACAGGGATCATATAAATTACTAAGATTTACCTTTCTAAACAGGCATTACCAATATGTGCCACTACCATTTGGTCTGTCAACAGCACTAAGAATCTTCTCAAATGTTCTTGTAGCTCTTTTGTCTGTAGTGAGTGCTCAGGGCATGGAAGTAGCTTCTTACCTAGAGAACATTCTGGTCATAATTTGCATATACAAAAAGATAGAAGTGCTCAACTTGGTAATGAACAATAACATAATAGCTTGTTCTATGGCTAAGAATTCACATCCACAGCACTGTATATGCAAACTTTTTAATGAAGCATACAGGTAAGTAAGTGAATTGCGATGTTTCGGGCTCACTAGTCCTTAATCATGTTCTATGGCTAATTTCCACCCCAGGAGCAGACTCTTTTTGCTCAACATGTGCCTTTCACAGAGCTTTCCTATAGTATAATTACTATCACAAGCTCAGTTGCACTCGTATTACAGGTCGCAAGTAAAACTTGTCCAAATATACAAAAAAAAAAGCCTGTCCCTTCCTCCAAATCATCATGAAAATGTGGCTCCCAACTCTGTTCTGGTGGGATGGCAGACTAAACCTTTTTCAGGAGGCTTGGAAAAAAATTATGTTCAAGACCCTTAGTTATTGAATATCATTTCCAAGGGGTACCACATAGGTTTTCAGTTTTGTTCTCCTCGAGGAATATTTTTCCTGTCTCATGTTCCAAAAGATCCTTTAAAGGCCAGAGCTTTCTTGACATTTGAAACAGACCTAGAAGCCATGGGTGTTATTTCTCCTGTCCCCTTGAAGGAACAGAATCAGAGGGTTCTATTCAAATTCTTTCATTGTTCTGAAGAAAGATGGAACTTACAGGCCAATCTTGCATCTCAAAACTCTGAACAAATTTCTGAAAGTTCCAACTTTCAAAATGGAGACTTTTCAAATTATATTACCTTAAGTGCAGGAAGGTCAATGTTTGTCTACCATAGACTTGAAAGATGCCTATTTGCATATCACTATTCACAGGGATCATATAAATTACTAAGATTTACCTTTCTAAACAGGCATTACCAATATGTGCCACTACCATTTGGTCTGTCAACAGCACTAAGAATCTTCTCAAATGTTCTTGTAGCTCTTTTGTCTGTAGTGAGTGCTCAGGGCATGGAAGTAGCTTCTTACCTAGAGAACATTCTGGTCATAATTTGCATATACAAAAAGATAGAAGTGCTCAACTTGGTAATGAACAATAACATAATAGCTTGTTCTATGGCTAAGAATTCACATCCACAGCACTGTATATGCAAACTTTTTAATGAAGCATACAGGTAAGTAAGTGAATTGTGATGTTTCGGGCTCACTAGTCCTTAATCATGTTCTATGGCTAATTTCCACCCCAGGAGCAGACTCTTTTTGCTCAACATGTGCCTTTCACAGAGCTTTCCTATAGTATAATTACCATCACAAGCTCAGTTGCACTCGTATTACAGGTCGCAAGTAAAACTTGTCCAAATATACAAAAAAAAAGCCTGTCCCTTCCTCCAAATCATCATGAAAATGTGGCTCCCAACTCTGTTCTGGTGGGATGGCAGACTAAACCTTTTTCAGGAGGCTTGGAAAAAAATTATGTTCAAGACCCTTAGTTATTGAATATCATTTCCAAGGGGTACCACATAGGTTTTCAGTTTTGTTCTCCTCGAGGAATATTTTTCCTGTCTCATGTTCCAAAAGATCCTTTAAAGGCCAGAGCTTTCTTGACATTTGAAACAGACCTAGAAGCCATGGGTGTTATTTCTCCTGTCCCCTTGAAGGAACAGAATCAGGGGGTTCTATTCAAATTCTTTCATTGTTCTGAAGAAAGATGGAACTTACAGGCCAATCTTGCATCTCAAAACTCTGAACAAATTTCTGAAAGTTCCAACTTTCAAAATGGAGACTTTTCAAATTATATTACCTTAAGTGCAGGAAGGTCAATGTTTGTCTACCATAGACTTGAAAGATGCCTATTTGCATATCACTATTCACAGGGATCATATAAATTACTAAGATTTACCTTTCTAAACAGGCATTACCAATATGTGCCACTACCATTTGGTCTGTCAACAGCACTAAGAATCTTCTCAAATGTTCTTGTAGCTCTTTTGTCTGTAGTGAGTGCTCAGGGCATGGAAGTAGCTTCTTACCTAGAGAACATTCTAGTCATAATTTGCATTGCAAAAAGATAGAAGCGCTCAACTTGGTAATGAACAATAACATAATAGCTTGTTCTATGGCTAAGAATTCACATCCACAGCACTGTATATGCAAACTTTTTAATGAAGCATACAGGTAAGTAAGTGAATTGCGATGTTTCGGGCTCACTAGTCCTTAATCATGTTCTATGGCTAATTTCCACCCCAGGAGCAGACTGTTTTTGCTCAACATGTGCCTTTCACAGAGCTTTCCTATAGTATATCAGTCTGATCCTTACTAAGTAGTGCAGTCCAGTCCCAAAATACCAGGCAATCTCTGTATGAATGAGAGAAATGGAAAAACCCCAGACGTATGTTTTGGCCTAGTGTGGGCCTCGTCAGCGAGGTGCAGCCATATCCCTCTAGGCACACTGCACATCGGGTCCACATCTGGTTTCAGGCATCACCCTTAGGGAGACTTCCTTCAAGGTAATAATTTGCATGTACAAAAAGAAAGAAGCACTAAACTTGGGAATAAACAAAAGTATAATAGCTTGTTCTATGGCTAGTTACCACCACAGGAGCAGCCTCTTTTTGCTCAACATGTCTGGGGTTGTCATGTTCCTTGTTCAAAGGTGGATTTCCTGGTATTTCGGCGATGGGCTGACCTTACTAGGCAGGATGAGACTGATATACTTCAGGAAAGTTCTCTGTGAGACACACAATTGGGCTAAAAGTGGCTTCTCTGGGTGGTAACTCACCATAGAACAGGCTACTGAGCTGTTGTTCATTCCTGGTAGAGTGCTTCTCTTTCTATATGCATTTGTATAATTACCCTAGGGAAGTCCCACTAAGGGTGATGGGGGAAACCAGACGTGGACTCCTGGTCCAATGTGATTAGAGGAATATGGCTGCACCTCACTGACGAGGCCCAATGAAGGCCGAAATGATCATCTGGGGTTGTCATTTTCCTTGTTCAAAGGAGCATTGCCTGTTTTTTCGGTGCTGGACTGATCTTACTAGGCGGGATGAGACTGATATAGTTCAGGAAAGTTCTCATCTGTGAAAAGCAAAATTGGGCTAAAAGAGGCTGCTCCTGGGTGGTAACTCGCCATAGAACATGTGACTGAGATTCCTGGAAGAATGCTTCTCTTTCTGTATGCAACATTCTGGTCAGACTGCTTCTTTTCAGGTGGCTTAAGAACATACAAACACACTTTATTCAGTTCCTTTGTTCCCATGGTTGGAAAATCAACCTTCTCAAAAGCTCTGTAACAATGATACTATGGCCTCTAGTTATCAAGCCGTCAACCTCAGCGTATTTGTGGCGAAGCTGATTCGCCTTAGTTATCAAGCCCTACAGCCCGGCAAAAGTAGAATATAGGGACATAACCTACGATCCGCCGGACTCAGTCCGACACAGATCGATGGTTACGTCACTACAGATGTTCCCGAACGAAAGTTCGGCACAATCTGGCTACTTTTGGTAGTTATCAAACTACAACCAGGTACTCTCGCCACTATTCCTGCCCAGCGTAGCTGGATTTCAATCCGCCGCCCTGGAGGCGGCGGATCCCATAGGAATCAATGGGAGTCTGACCATAGCGAAAGCTTCTGTTCGCTGCTGCCCGATATCCCATTGATTCCTATGGGAGATGTCTGCACCTAACACCCTAACATGTACCCCGAGTCTAAACACCCCTAATCTGTCCCCCTTACACCGCCGCAACTAAATAAACTTATTAACCCCTAAACCGCCGCTCCCGGACCCCGCCACATCTATAATAAACATGTTAACCCCTAAGCCACCGCTCCCGGACCCCGCCGCCACCTACATTATACATATTAACCCCTAATCTGCTGCCCCTATACCGCCGCCACCTACATAAACTTATTAACCCCTATCCTGCCAATCCCGGACCCCGCCGCAACTAAATAAATTGTTTAACCCCTAAACCGCCGCACCCGGACCCCGCCGCCACCTATATTAAAATTATTAACCCCTAAACCTAAGTCTAACACTAACCCTAACCCCCCCTAACTTAAATATTATTTAAATAAATCTAAATAATATTACTCGTATTAACTAAATTAATCCTATTTAAAATTAAATACTTACCTGTTAAATAAACCCTAAGATAGCTAGAATATAACTAATAATTATATTCTAGCTATTTTAGGATTTATTTTTATTTTACAGGCAACTTTGTAATTATTTTAACTAGGTACAATAGCTATTAAATAGTTAATAACTATGTAATAGCTACGTAGCTAAAATACTTCCAAAATTACCTGTAAAATAAATCCTAACCTAAGTTACAATTAAACCTAACACTACACTATCATTAAATAAATTACCTACAATTACCTAAAATTAAATAAAATAAACTAAACTATAGTACAACCCCCCCACTAAATTACATAAAATAAAAAAGAATTACAAGAAGTTTAAACTAATTACACCTAATCTAAGCCCCCTAATAAAATAATAAAGCCCCCCAAAATAAAAAAATGCCCTACCCTAGTCTAAATTACAAAGTAACCAGCTCTTTTACCAGCCCTTAAAAGGGCTTTTTGCGGGGCATTGCCCCAAAGTAATCAGCTCTTTTACCTGTAAAAAAAAACCCCCAACATTAAAACCCACCACCCACATACCCCTACTCTAACCCACCCAAACCCCCCTTAAAAAAAACCTAACACTAACCCCCTGAAGATCTCCCTACCTGGAGCCGTCTTCATCCAACCGGGCTGAAATCTTCATCCAAGGTGCGCAGAGGAGGTCCTTCATCCGGTAGAAGTCTTCATCCAGGCGGCGTCTTCAATCTTCATCCATCCGGAGTGGAGCCATCTTCAAAGGAGCCGACACGGAGCCATCCTCTTCAACCGACGACTGAACGACGAATGAAGGTTCCTTTAAGGGACGTCATCCAAGATGGCGTCCCTCGAATTCCGATTGGCTGATTCGCCTTAGTTATCAAGCCCTACAGCCCGGCAGAATTAAGGTAGGAAAAATCCGATTGGCTGATGTAATCAGCCAATCGGATTGAAGTTCAATCCGATTGGCTCATTGGATCAGCCAATAGAATGGACCTCGCATTCTATTGGCTGATCCAATGATCCAAGCTGATAGAATCCTATCAGCCAATCGGAATTCGAGGGACGCCATCTTGGATGACGTCCCTTAAAGGAACCTTCATTCGTCGTTCAGTCGTCGGTTGAAGAGGATGGCTCCGCGTCGGCTCCTTTGAAGATGGCTCCGGATGGATGAAGATTGAAGACGCCGCCTGGATGAAGACTTCTACCGGATGAAGGACCTCCTCTGCGCACCTTGGATGAAGATTTCGGCCCGGTTGGGTGAAAACGGCTCCAGGTAGGGAGATCTTCAGGGGGTTAGTGTTAGGTTTTTTTAAGGGGGGTTTGGGTGGGTTAGAGTAGGGGTATGTGGGTGGTGGGTTTAATGTTGGGGCGGTTGTATTTTTTTTTACAGGTAAAAGAGCTGATTACTTTGGGGCAATGCCCCGCAAAAAGCCCTTTTAAGCGCTGGTAAAAGAGCTGGTTACTTTGTAATTTAGACTAGGGTAGGGCATTTTTTTATTTTGGGGGGCTATATTATTTTATTAGGGGGCTTAGATTAGGTGTAATTAGTTTAAACTTCTTGTAATTCTTTTTTATTTTCTGTAATTTAGTGTTTGTTTTTTTTGTACTATAGTTTAGTTTATTTAATTTAATTTTAGGTAATTGTAGTTAATTTATTTAATTTATTTAATGATAGTGTAGTGTTAGGTTTAATTGTAACTTAGGTTAGGATTTATTATACAGGTAATTTTGTAAGTATTTTAGCTAGGTAGCTATTAAATAGTTAATAACTAGTTAATAACTATTGTACCTAGTTAAAATAAATACAAAGTTGCCTGTAAAATAAAAATAAATCCTAAAATAGCTAGAATATAATTATTAGTTATATTGTAGCTATCGTAGGGTTTATTTTACAGGTAAGTATTTAGTTTTAAATAGGAATAATTTAGTTAATAATAGTAAGTTTTATTTAGATTTATTAAAATAATATTAAAGTTAGGGGGGTGTTAGTGTTAGTGTTAGACTTAGGTTTAGGGGTTAATAAGTTTAATATAGGTGGCGGCGGGGTCCGGGAGCGGCGGTTTAGGGGTTAAACATTTAATTTAGTTGCGGCGGGGTCCGGGTGCGGCGGTTTAGGGGTTAAACATTTAATTTAGTTGCGGCGGGGTCCGGGATCCGCAGGATAGGGGTTAATAACTTGCATATAGGTGGCGGCGGTGTAGTGGGGGGCAGGATAGGGGTTAATAGGTATAATGTAGGTGGAGGCGGGGTCCGGGTGCGGCGGTTTAGGGGTTAATACATTTATTATAGTTGTGGCGGGGTCCAGGAGCGGCGGTTTAGGGGGTAATAACTTTATTTAGTTGTGGGGGACTCCGGGAGCGGCGGTTTAGGGGGTAAAACAGTGTAGTTTAGTGTGGGTGCTTAGTGACAGGCTATCAAAAAAGCTGTGAAGAAGCCGATGAGCAACGAGATCGATGACTGTCAGTTAACAACAGTCCGCTGCTCATCGCTCCGTACTTGGTGCGCGGCTTCTTGACAGATTTTTTGATAACTTTGGCGAACGTATTCAGGTCTGCTGCGGCGATGGTAGGCGAGATTAGGCGAGCGTATTGGGCTGGCGAATGCAGGTAAGTAGACGGCTTCATAACTAGAGGCCTGTCTCTCACAGATACTTGTATACTCAAATTACACAATCCCTGTGCTCTTTCAACAAACTCTTCTTCCTGCACTGTTTCAATGTATGGAATAGTTGGTCTTATGGTAGTGGCTTCAGATCTTGTACCTTTTGCCAGATTCCCCTGAAATTATTTGCAGCTTCAAATGTTGCAAAAGTGGATTGGAGATTATAACCTGCCATGGAAAATCTCTTTATACTTGAAGACAAGACATTCCCTAATTTGGTGGCAGACTCAACAATAGTTGTTTAAGGAGCCTTATTTCTCCAACATAGGTGTGTCCGGTCCACGGCGTCATCCTTACTTGTGGGATATTCTCTTCCCCAACAGGAAATGGCAAAGAGTCCCAGCAAAGCTGGTCACATGATCCCTCCTAGGCTCCGCCCACCCCAGTCATTCTCTTTGCCGTTGCACAGGCAACATCTCCACGGAGATGGTTAAGAGTTTTTTGGTGTTTAAATGTAGTTTTTATTCTTCAATCAAGTGTTTGTTATTTTAAAATAGTGCTGGTATGTACTATTTACTCTGAAACAGAAAAAAGATGAAGATTTCTGTTTGTAAGAGGAAGATGATTTTAGCAGAAGTTACTAAAATCGATTGCTGTTTCCACACAGGACTGTTGAGATGAAGTAACTTCAGTTGGGGGAAACAGTTGGCAGACTTTTCTGCTTAAGGTATGACTGGCCATATTTCTAACAAGACTATGTAATGCTGGAAGGCTGTCATTTCCCCTTATGGGGACCGGTAAGCCATTTTCTTAGTTAAATAAAAGAATAAAGGGCTTCATAAGGGCTTAAAAAACTGGTAGACATTTTTCTGGGCTAAAACGATTGCTTTGCTAGGCATTTTTTGCAGATTCTAACTATTAATGGTTATTATAATCTTGGGGATTGTTTAGAAAAACGGCAGGCACTGTGTTGGACACCTTTTTCAGATGGGGGCCTTTTCTAGTTATAGACAGAGCCTCATTTTCGCGCCACTAATGCGCAGTTGTTTTTGGAGAGCAAGGCATGCAGATGCATGTGTGAGGAGCTAAGAATCACTGAAAAAGCTTATAGAAGGCATCATTTGGTATCGTATTCCCCTCTGGGCTTGGTTGGGTCTCAGCAAAGCATATAGCTGGGACTGTATAGGGGTTAAATGTAAAAACGGCTCCGGTTCCGTTAATTTAAGGGTTAAAGCTCTGAAATTTGGTGTGCAATACTTTTAATGCTTTAAGACACTGTGGTGAAATTTTGGTGAATTTTGAACAATTCCTTCATACTTTTTCACATATTCAGTAATAAAGTGTTTTCAGTTTGAAATTTAAAGTGACAGTAACGGTTTTATTTTAAAACGTTTTTTGTGCTTTGCTGACAAGTTTAAGCATGTTTAACATGTCTGTACCATCAGATAAGCTATGTTCTATATGTATGAAAGCCAAGGTGTCTCCCCATTTAAATTTATGTGATAATTGTGCCATAGTGTCCAAACAAAGTAGGGACAGCAATGCCACAGATAATGATATTGCCCAAGATGATTCCTCAAATGAGGGGAGTAAACATGATACTACATCATCCCCTTCTGTGTCTACACCAGTTTTGCCCACACAAGAGGCCCCTAGTACATCTAGTGCGCCAATTCTTATTACCATGCAACAATTAACGGCTGTAATGGATAACTCTATAGCAAACATTTTATCCAAAATGCCTACTTATCAGAGAAAGCGCGATTGCTCTGTTTTAAACACTGTAGAGCAAGAGGACGCTGATGATAACTGTTCTGACATACCCTCACACCAATCTGAAGGGGCCATGAGGGAGGTTTTGTCTGAGGGAGAAATTTCAGATTCAGGAAAAATTTCTCAACAAGCTGAACCTGATGTTGTGACATTTAAATTTAAATTAGAACATCTCCGCGCACTGCTTAAGGAGGTATTATCTACTCTGGATGATTGTGACAATTTGGTCATTCCAGAGAAATTATGTAAGATGGACAAGTTCCTAGAGGTTCCGGTGCCCCCCGACGCTTTTCCTATACCCAAGCGGGTGGCGGACATAGTAAATAAAGAGTGGGAAAGGCCCGGCATACCTTTTGTTCCCCCCCCCCTATATTTAAGAAATTATTTCCTATAGTCGACCCCAGAAAGGACTTATGGCAGACAGTCCCCAAGGTCGAGGGGGCGGTTTCTACTCTAAACAAACGCACTACTATTCCTATCGAAGATAGTTGTGCTTTCAAAGATCCTATGGATAAAAAATTAGAGGGTTTGCTTAAAAAGATTTTTGTTCAGCAAGGTTACCTTCTACAACCAATTTCATGCATTGTTCCTGTCACTACGGCAGCGTGTTTCTGGTTCGAGGAACTAGAAAAGTCGCTCAATAAAGAATCTTCGTATGAGGAGGTTATGGACAGAGTTCAAGCACTTAAATTGGCTAACTCTTTTATTTTAGATGCCGCTTTGCAATTAGCTAGATTAGCGGCGAAAAATTCAGGGTTTGCTAGCGTGGCGCGCAGAGCGCTTTGGCTAAAGTCTTGGTCAGCGGATGTGTCTTCCAAGACAAAATTGCTTAACATCCCTTTCAAGGGTAAAACATTATTTGGACCTGATTTGAAAGAGATTATTTCAGACATCACTGGGGGAAAGGGCCACGCCCTCCCACAGGATAGGTCTTTTAAGGCTAAAAATAAGCCTAATTTTCGTCCCTTTCACAGAAACGGACCAGCCTCTAATTCTACATCCTCTAAGCAAGAGGGTAATACTTCACAACCCAAACCAGCCTGGAGACCAATGCAAGGCTGGAACAAGGGTAAGCAGACCAAGAAGCCTACCACTGCTACCAAAACAGCATGAAGGGATGGCCCCCGATCCGGGACCGGATCTGGTGGGGGGCAGACTTTCTCTCTTTGCTCAGGCTTGGGCAAGAGATGTTCAGGATCCTTGGGCGCTAGAAATAGTTTCTCAAGGATATCTCCTGGAATTCAAGGAACTACCCCCAAGGGGAAGGTTCCACAGGTCTCAATTATCTTCAAACCAAATAAAAAGACAGGCATTCTTACATTGTGTAGAAGACCTGTTAAAGATGGGAGTGATTCATCCAGTTCCAATAAGAGAACAAGGGATGGGTTTTTATTCCAACCTGTTCATAGTTCCCAAAAAAGAGGGAACATTCAGACCAATTTTGGATCTCAAGATCCTAAACAAATTTCTCAAGGTTCCATCGTTCAAAATGGAAACTATTCGAACGATCCTACCTACTATCCAGGAAAATCAATTTATGACTACCGTGGATTTAAAGGATGCGTACCTACATATTCCTATCCACAAGAAACATCATCAGTTCCTAAGGTTCGCTTTTCTGGACAAGCATTACCAGTTTGTGGCACTTCCATTCGGATTAGCCACTGCTCCAAGGATTTTCACAAAGGTACTAGGGTCCCTTCTAGCGGTTCTAAGACCAAGGGGCATTGCAGTAGTACCTTACTTGGACGACATCCTGATTCAAGCGTCGTCTCTGTCAAAAGCAAAGGCTCATACGGACATCGTCCTAGCCTTTCTCAGATCTCACGGATGGAAGGTGAACAAAGAAAAAAGTTCTCTGTCCCCGTCAACAAGAGTTCCCTTCTTGGGAACAATAATAGATTCCTTAGAAATGAGGATTTTTCTGAAAGAGGTCAGAAAATTAAAAATTCTAAGCTCTTGTCAAGTACTTCATTCTGTTCTTCGTCCTTCCATAGCGCAGTGCATGGAAGTAATAGGATTGATGGTTGCAGCAATGGACATAGTTCCTTTTGCACGAATTCATCTAAGACCATTACAACTGTGCATGCTCAGACAGTGGAATGGGGATTATACAGACTTGTCTCTGACGATTCAAGTAGATCAAAAGACCAGAGATTCACTCCATTGGTGGCTGACCCTGGACAATCTGTCACAGGGAATGAGCTTCCGCAGACCAGAGTGGGTCATTGTCACGACCGACGCCAGTCTGGTGGGCTGGGGCGCGGTCTGGGAACCCCTGAAAGCTCAGGGTCTATGGTCTCGGGAAGAATCTCTTCTCCCGATAAACATTCTGGAACTGAGAGCGATATTCAATGCTCTCAAAGCTTGGCCTCAACTAGCAAAGGCCAAATTCATAAGGTTTCAATCAGACAACATGACGACTGTTGCATATATCTATCATCAGGGGGGAACAAGGAGTTCCCTGGCGATGGAAGAAGTGACCAAAATAATTCAATGGGCGGAGGATCACTCCTGCCACTTGTCTGCAATCCACATCCCAGGAGTGGAAAATTGGGAAGCGGATTTTCTGAGTCGTCAGACATTCCATCCGGGGGAGTGGGAACTCCATCCGGAAATCTTTGCCCAAATAACTCAATTATGGGGCATTCCAGACATGGATCTGATGGCGTCTCGTCAGAACTTCAAGGTTCCTTGCTACGGGTCCAGATTCAGGGATCCCAAGGCGACTCTAGTAGATGCACTAGTAGCACCTTGGACCTTCAACCTAGCTTATGTATTCCCACCGTTTCCTCTCATTCCCAGGCTGGTAGCCAGGATCAATCAGGAGAGGGCTTCGGTGATCTTGATAGCTCCTGCGTGGCCACGCAGGACTTGGTATGCAGACCTGGTGAATATGTCATCGGCTCCACCATGGAAGCTACCTTTGAGACAGGACCTTCTTGTTCAAGGTCCATTCGAACATCCGAATCTGGTTTCCCTCCAACTGACGGCTTGGAGATTGAACGCTTGATTTTATCAAAGCGTGGGTTTTCAGATTCTGTAATAGATACTCTGATTCAGGCTAGAAAGCCTGTAACTAGAAAAATTTACCATAAAATATGGAAAAAATATATCTGTTGGTGTGAATCTAAAGGATTCCCATGGAACAAGATAAAAATTCCTAAGATTCTATCCTTTCTACAAGAAGGTTTGGAGAAAGGATTATCTGCAAGTTCTCTGAAGGGACAGATCTCTGCTTTATCTGTTTTACTTCACAAAAGGCTGGCAGCTGTGCCAGATGTTCAAGCATTTGTTCAGGCTCTGGTTAGAATCAAGCCTGTTTACAGACCTTTGACTCCTCCCTGGAGTCTAAATCTAGTTCTTTCAGTTCTTCAAGGGGTTCCGTTTGAACCCTTACATTCCGTAGATATTAAGTTATTATCTTGGAAAGTTTTGTTTTTGGTTGCAATTTCTTCTGCTAGAAGAGTTTCAGAGTTATCTGCTCTGCAGTGTTCTCCGCCCTATCTGGTGTTCCATGCAGATAAGGTGGTTTTGCGTACTAAGCCTGGTTTTCTTCCGAAAGTTGTTTCCAACAAAAATATTAACCAGGAGATAGTTGTACCTTCTTTGTGTCCGAATCCAGTTTCAAAGAAGGAACGTTTGTTACACAATTTGGACGTAGTCCGTGCTCTAAAATTCTATTTAGAGGCTACTAAAGATTTCAGACAAACATCTTCCTTGTTTGTTGTTTATTCTGGTAA
The DNA here is from genome assembly GCF_027579735.1 of Bombina bombina. Classification (NCBI taxonomy): domain Eukaryota; kingdom Metazoa; phylum Chordata; class Amphibia; order Anura; family Bombinatoridae; genus Bombina; species Bombina bombina. Next base: position 33,512 of record NW_026511380.1, on the reverse strand, counting down.
AAGGAGAGGTCAAAAAGCGACTTCTACCTCTCTTTCCTTTTGGCTTAAAAGCATTATCCGATTGGCTTATGAGACTGCCGGATGGCAGCCTCCTGAAAGAATCACAGCTCACTCCACTAGGGCTGTGGCTTCCACATGGGCCTTCAAGAACGAGGCTTCTGTTGACCAGATATGTAAGGCAGCGACTTGGTCTTCACTGCACACTTTTGCCAAATTTTACAAATTTGATACTTTTGCTTCTTCGGAGGCTATTTTTGGGAGAAAGGTTTTGCAAGCTGTGGTGCCTTCCGTTTAGGTGACCTGATTTGCTCCCTCCCTTCATCCGTGTCCTAAAGCTTTGGTATTGGTTCCCACAAGTAAGGATGACGCCGTGGACCGGACACACCTATGTTGGAGAAAACAGAATTTATGCTTACCTGATAAATTACTTTCTCCAACGGTGTGTCCGGTCCACGGCCCGCCCTGGTTTTTTTAATCAGGTCTGATGAATTATTTTCTCTAACTACAGTCACCACGGTATCATATGATTTCTCCTATATATATTTCCTCCTGTCCGTCGGTCGAATGACTGGGGTGGGCGGAGCCTAGGAGGGATCATGTGACCAGCTTTGCTGGGACTCTTTGCCATTTCCTGTTGGGGAAGAGAATATCCCACAAGTAAGGATGACGCCGTGGACCGGACACACCGTTGGAGAAAGTAATTTATCAGGTAAGCATAAATTCTGTTTTCTCCATCTAAATTGGGTAATAAATAAAACAGATGCCAGCCTGCTGGGATGGGACACAGTCTATGGTACCTAAAAAGCATAGTGAGTTTGGTCTCCTTTGGAGGTGAGGTTACTGATCAACATCTTGGAAATGCAATCATCATAGTTGGCCCTGTTAAGACAGGAGTATTTTCTGAGGTTTCAGTTAGACAGTGTCACAGTAGTGGCTTACAATCAATCAACAAGGTTGTACTTGAAGCACCTTAGCAATGAAGAAGGTAGCCTGCATTATGACTTGGCAGAACACCAGAATTGCTTAGAAAGATATTCTAAAAAGGATGCACTAAGGAAAAGAGAAGAAAAGAGGGGATGCCACTCCTAAATCTGTATACTCCCTAATGAATCCAGTACATATAAACATACACAAAATATTTGGAAGGAATGCGCTAATAGCTTAACCCCTATTGTTTAAACACACAAATATATCAGTATACTTTAACATATGATGGATTGCTATTTTTAAAGATTTATTACAAATAAAAAGAGAAATAAAATCTGTTAAGATGTATAGAATTGTGGGACATCTCCCAACACAACTTGACTGCAGCTATAAAATAAAACAAAATTAAAAAATGACAATCAACCATAACATGAACCTAAGTTATAAAATGTTGGTCTATTCGTTGGCCAGTATAAACAGATATGATCCCCAATGTCCACAGTGGTGGCATAAAACAAGATTGCCTTGAGAATGTCACTTACGAAAGGAAGCTTTAACTTTTCCGTATCAGAGTTTTCTTTTTGTATCAAAGTTTATGGCATATGTACATACCAATATGCAGATCCCCAACTCAGACTTAGGTATGTTCACCACTTCTCTGCCTCTCTGCTCCTCGGTATCCTTTGCCTCTTTCTCTTATAAAGTGTATCCAGTCCACGGATCATCCATTACTTGTGGGATATTCTCCTTCCCAACAGGAAGCTGCAAGAGGATCACCCACAGCAGAGCTGTCTATATAGCTCCTCCTCTAACTGCCACTATCAGTCATTCTCTTGCAGCTCTCGACAAGATAGGAAGTAGCTAGAGATGTGGTGTTTTTATTTAGTTTATCTTCAATCAAAAGTTTGTTATTTTCAAATGGTACCAGAGTTGTACTATTTTAGCCTCAGGCCGAAAGTAGAAGAAGAGTCTGCCTGTGGTCTTTGATGATCTTAGCAGGTTGTAACTAAGATCCATTGCTGTTCTCACACATAACTGAAGAGAGAGGTAACTTCAGCTGGGGGAATGGCGTGCAGGGTCTCCTGCTATGAGGTATGTGCAGTTTAAATTTTTCTAGAGAAATGAATATGCTAGAAAATGCTGTTAATACCGGATTTATTTAAGGTAAGCCTGATTACAGTGATTTAATAACGACTAGTATCATGCTTGCTGTAAAAGGTAATATTCTTATTACTTTCTCACATTACTGAAACATAAAACGTTTGCTGGAAGTGTTTAAACGTTTTTTCTCTTGTTAAGTGTATCCAGTCCACGGATCATCCATTACTTGTGGGATATTCTCCTTCCCAACAGGAAGTTGCAAGAGGATCACCCACAGCAGAGCTGCTATATAGCTCCTCCCCTCACTGCCATATCCAGTCATTCTCTTGCAACTCTCAACAAAGATGGACGTAGTAAGAGGAGAGTAGTGTATTATAGTTAGTTTTTAACTTCAATCAAAAGTTTGTTATTTTTAAATGGTACCGGAGTGTACTGTTTCATCTCAGGCAGCATTAGAAGAAGAATCTGCCTGTGATTTCTATGATCTTAGCAGAAGTAATTAAGATCCATTGCTGTTCTCACATATTCTGAGGAGTGAGGTAACTTCAGAGGGGGAATAGCGTGCAGGTTTTCCTGTAATAAGGTATGTGCAGTTAACATATTTCTAGGGATGGAATTTGCTAGAAAAATGCTGCTGATACCGGATTAATGTAAGTTAAGCCTTAAATGCAGTGATTTAATAGCGACTGGTATCAGGCTTATTAACAGAGATACATACTCTTATAAAAGTGTAATATAAAACGTTTGCTGGCATGTTAATCATTTTTATATATGTTTGGTGACAAAACTTATTGGGGCCTAGTTTTTATCCACATGGCTGGCTTGATTTTTGCCTAGTAACAGGCTTTCCACTGTTGCAATATGAGTGAGAAGGGCCTATTTTAGTGCTTTTCTGTGCAGCTAAAAATACTGACTGAGACATTCAGCTTCCCTCTGCATGATACAGGACATCTCTGAAGGGCTCAAAAGGCTTCAAAGTCGTGTTTGAGGAGGGTAACAATCACAGTAGACTGTGGCAGTTGTTGTGACTGTGTTTAAAAAACGTTTTTGTCATTTATTATTCTGTTTTTGTTATTAAGGGGATAATCATCCATTTGCAAGTGGGTGCAATGCTCTGCTGACTTGTTACATACACTGTAAAAATTTTGTTAGTGTAACTGCCTTTTTTCACTGTTATTTCAAATTTTGTCAAAATTTGTTTCTCTTAAAGGCACAGTAATGGTTTTTTATATTGCTTGTTAACTTGCTTTAAAGTGTTTTCCAAGCTTGCTAGTCTCATTGCTAGTCTGTACAAACATGTCTGAAACAGAGGATACTTGTTCATTATGTTTAAAAGCCATGGTGGAGCCCCATAGGAGAATGTGTACTAAATGTATTGATTTCACCTTAAACAGTAAAGATCAGTCTTTATCTATAAAAGAATTGTCACCAGAGGGGTCTGTCGAGGGGGAAGTTATGCCGACTAACTCTCCCCACGTGTCGGACCCTTCGCCTCCCGCTCAAGGGACGCACGCTAATATGACGCCAAGTACATCAGGGACGCCCATAGCGATTACTTTGCAGGACATGGCTGCAATCATGAATAATACCCTGTCAGAGGTATTATCCAGATTGCCTGAATTGAGAGGCAAGTGCGATAGCTCTGGGGTTAGACGAGATACAGAGGGCGTAGATGCTGTAAGAGCCATGTCTGATACTGTGTCACAATATGCAGAACCTGAGGACAGAGAGCTTCAGTCTGTGGGTGACGTCTCTGAATCGGGGAGACCTGATTCAGAGATTTCTAATTTTAAATTTAAGCTTGAGAACCTCCGTGTATTGCTTGGGGAGGTATTAGCTGCTCTGAATGACTGTGACACAATTGCAGTGCCAGAGAAATTGTGTAGGCTGGATAAATACTATGCAGTTCCGGTGAGTACTGATGTTTTTCCAATACCTAAAAGGCTTACAGAAATTATTAGTAAGGAGTGGGATAGGCCCGGTGTGCCCTTTTCCCCACCTCCTATATTTAGAAAAATGTTTCCAATAGATGCCACTAAGGTGGAGGGAGCAGTTTCTACTTTAGCAAAGCGTACCACTATCCTGGTTGAAGACAGTTGTGCTTTTTCAGATCCAAGGGATAAAAAATTAGAGGGTTACCTTAAGAAAATGTTTATTCAACAAGGTTTTATTTTATAGCCCCTTGCATGCATTGCGCCTGTCACTGCTGCGGCGGCATTCTGGTCTGAGGCCCTGGAAGAGGCCATCCATACAGCTCCATTGACTGAAATTGTTGACAAGCTTAGAACTCTTAAGCTAGCTAACTCATTTGTTTCTGATGCCATTGTTCATTTGACTAAACTAACGGCTAAGAATTCCTGATTCGCCATCCAGGCACGTAGGGCGCTATGGCTCAAATCCTGGTCAGCTGATGTGACTTCAAAGTCTAAATTACTCAACATTCCTTTCAAGGGGCAGACCTTATTCTGGCCTGGTTTGAAAGAAATTATTGCTGACATTACTGGAGGTAAGGGTCATACCCTTCCTCAGGACAGGGCCAAATCAAAGGCCAAACAGTCTAATTTTCGTGCCTTTCGAAATTTCAAGGCAGGTGCAGCATCAACTTCCTCTGCTTCAAAACAAGAGAGAACTTTTGCTCAATCCAAACAGGCCTGGAAACCTAACCAGTCCTGGAACAAGGGCAAGCAGGCCAGAAAGCCTGCTGCTGTCTCTAAGACAGCATGAAGGAGCGGCCCCCTATCTGGCAACGGATCTAGTCGGGGACAGACTCTCTCTCTTCACCCAGGCGTGGGCAAGAGATGCTCAGGATCCCTGGGCGTTGGAGATCATATCTCAGGGATATCTTCTGGACTTCAAAGCTTCTCCTCCACAAGGGAGATTTCACCTTTCAAGATTATCTGCAAACCAGATAAAGAAAGAGGCATTCCTAAGCTGCGTACAAGATCTCCTTGTAATGGGAGTGATCCATCCAGTTCCGCGGACGGAACAAGGACAGGGGTTTTATTCAAATCTGTGGTTCCCAAAAAAGAGGGAACCTTCAGACCAATTTTGGATTTAAAGATCCTAAACAAATTCCTCAGAGTTCCGTCATTCAAGATGGAAACTATTCGAACCATTTTACCCATGATCCAAGAGGGTCAGTACATGACCACAGTGGACTTAAAGGATGCCTACCTTCACATTCCGATTCACAAGAATCATCATCAGTTCCTGAGGTTTGCCTTTCTAGACAGGCATTACCAATTTGTAGCTCTTCCATTCGGGTTGGCTACAGCCCCAAGAATTTTTACAAAGGTTCTGGGCTCACTTCTGGCGGTCCTAAGACCGCGATGCATAGCGGTGGCTCCTTACCTGGACGATATCCTGATACAGGCATCAAGCTTTCAAATTGCCAAATCTCATACAGAGATAGTTCTGGCATTCTTGAGGTCGCATGGGTGGAAAGTGAACGAAGAAAAGAGTTCTCTATCTCCTCTCACGAGGGTTTCCTTCCTAGGGACTCTAATAGATTCTGTAGAAATGAAAATTTACCTGACGGAGTCCAGGTTATCAAAACTTCTAAATGCTTGCTGTGTTCTTCACTCCATTCCGCGCCCCACGGTGGCTCAGTGCATGGAAGTAATCTGCTTAATGGTAGCGGCGATGGACATAGTGCCATTCGCGCGCCTGCATCTCAGACCGCTGCAATTATGCATGCTCAGTCAGTGGAATGGGGATTACACAGATTTGTCCCCTCTACTAAATCTGGATCAGGAAACCAGAGATTCTCTTCTCTGGTGGTTATCTCAGGCCCATCTGTCCAAGGGTATGATCTTTCGCAGACCAGATTGGACAATTGTAACAACAGATGCCAGCCTTCTAGGTTGGGGTGCAGTCTGGAACTCCCTGAAGGCTCAGGGTTCATAGACTCAGGAGGAGAAACTCCTCCCAATAAATATTCTGGAGTTAAGAGCAATATTCAATGCTCTTCTGGCTTGGCCTCAGCTAGCAACACTGAGGTTCATCAGATTTCAGTCGGACAACATCACGACTGTGGCTTACATCAACCATCAAGGGGGAACCAGGAGTTCCCTAGCAATGTCAGAAGTCTCCAAGATAATTCGCTGGGCAGAGACTCACTCTTGCCACCTGTCAGCGATCCATATCCCAGGTGTAGAGAACTGGGAGGCGGATTTTCTAAGTCGTCAGACTTTTCATCCGGGGGAATGGGAACTCCATCCGGAGGTGTTTGCTCAATTGGTTCTCCGTTGGGGCAAACCAGAATTGGATCTCATGGCGTCTCGCCAGAACGCCAAGCTTCCTTGTTACGGATCCAGGTCCAGGGACCCAGAAGCGGCACTGATAGATGCTCTAGCAGCGCCTTGGTTCTTCAACCTGGCTTATGTGTTTCCACCGTTTCCTCTGCTCCCTCGTCTGATTGCCAAAATCAAACAGGAAAGAGCATCGGTGATATTGATAGTGCCTGCGTGGCCACGTAGGCCCAGTATGCAGACCTAGTGGACATGTCATCCTTTCCACCATGGACTCTGCCTCTGAGACAAGACCTTCTAATACAAGGTCCTTTCAATCATCCTAATCTACTTTCTCTGAGACTGACTGCATGGAGATTGAACGCTTGATCCTATCAAAGCGTGGCTTCTCCGAGTCAGTAATTGATACCTTAATACAGGCACGAAAGCCTGTCACCAGGAAAATTTACCACAAGATATGGCGTGAATATCTTCATTGGGGTGAATCCAAGAATTACTCAGGGAGTAGGGTTAGGATTCCAAGGATATTGTCCTTCCTCCAAGAGGGTTTGGACAAAGGATTATCAGCTAGTTCTTTAAAGGGACAGATTTCTGCTCTGTCTATTCTTTTACACAAGCGTCTGGCAGAAGTTCCAGACGTTCAGGCATTTTGTCAGGCTTTAGTTAGAATTAAGCCTGTGTTTAAACCTGTTGCTCCTCCATGGAGCTTAAACTTGGTTCTTAAAGTTCTTCAAGGGGTTCCGTTTGAACCCCTTCATTCTATTGATATCAAACTTCTTTCATGGAAAGTTCTTTTTCTGATGGCTATTTCCTCGGCTCGAAGAGTCTCGGAGTTATCTGCCTTACATTGTGATTCTCCTTATCTGATCTTTCATTCAGATAAAGTTGTTCTGCGTATAAAACCTGGGTTTTTACCTAAGGTGGTTTCTAACAAGAATATCAATCAAGAGATTGTTGTTCCATCATTATGTCCTAATCCTTCTTCAAAGAAGGAACGTCTTTTGCATAATCTAGACGTAGTCCGTGCTTTGAAGATTTTCTTACAGGCTACTAAAGATTTTTGCCAAACATCTAACCTGTTTGTTGTTTACTCTGGACAGAGGAGAGGTCAAAATGCCTCGGCAACCTCTCTTTCTTTTTGGCTTTGGAGTATAATCCGTTTAGCCTATGAGACTGCTGGACAGCAGCCTCCTGAAAGGATTACAGCTCATTCTACTAGAGCTGTGGCTTCCACCTGGGCCTTTAAAAATGAGGCCTCTGTTGAACAGATTTGCAAGGCTGCAACTTGGTCTTCCCTTCATACTTTTTCCAAATTTTACAAATTTGATACTTTTGCTTCTTCGGAGGCTGTTTTTGGGAGAAAGGTTCTACAGGCAGTGGTTCCTTCCGTTTAAGTTCCTGCCTTGTCCCTCCCATCATCCGTGTACTTTAGCTTTGGTATTGGTATCCCACAAGTAATGGATGATCCGTGGACTGGATACACTTAACAAGAGAAAACGTAATTTATGCTTACCTGATAAATTTATTTCTCTTGTAGTGTATCCAGTCCACGGCCCGCCCTGTCCTTTTCAGGCAGGTCTAAATTTTAATTAAACTACAGTCACCACTGCACCCTATGGTTTCTCATTTCTCGGCTTGTTTCGGTCGAATGACTGGATATGGCAGTGAGGGGAGGAGCTATATAGCAGCTCTGCTGTGGGTGATCCTCTTGCAACTTCCTGTTGGGAAGGAGAATATCCCACAAGTAATGGATGATCCGTGGACTGGATACACTACAAGAGAAATAAATTTATCAGGTAAGCATAAATTATGTTTTTATACATATTGGTGCTAAAACTTTATTGGGGCCCAGTTTTTTCCACATGGCTGGCTAGATTTTGCCTAGGGATAGTTTTGTTAGGCCCTCTCACTGTGAATACAGGAGGGGCCTATTTTTGCGCCTAAATGCGCATTAGATTTTGCAGCTTGAGACATCCAGTTTCCCTGAAGGAGTCCCCTCTAAAGGGTTTTTGTGCCTTTCAAAGTCGTTATATGGGCAGGTAGGGCCACAGCAGAACTGTGGCAGTTTGTTGTGACTGTTAAAAAACGTTTATATTGTTTTTTTGATCCGGTTTTGAAACTAAGGGGTTAATCATCCATTTGCAAGTGGATGCAATGCTCTGTTAGTCTATTATACACACTGTAAAAATTTCGTAAGATTTACTGCTTTTTATCACTGTTTTTCCATTTCTGACAAAATTTGTTTCTCTTAAAGGCACAGTACCGTTTTTATTTTTTGCTTGTTTACATTTATCAAAGTGTTTTCCAAGCTTGCTGGTCTCATTGCTAGTCTGTTTAAACATGTCTGACATAGAGGAAACTCCTTGTTCATTATGTTTAGAAGCCATTGTGGAACCCCCTCTTAGAATGTGTACCAAATGTACTGATTTTACTTTAAGTTATAAAGATCATATTCTGTCTTTAAAAAATTTATCACCAAAGGAAACTGACAAGGGGGAAGTTATGCCGACTAACTCACCTCACGTGTCAGAACCTTTGACTCCCGCTCAAGGGACTCCCGCTCAAGAGGCGCCAAGTACATCTAGCGCGCCCATGGCGTTTACTTTACAAGACATGGCGGCAGTTATGGATCATACCCTTCCTCAGGATAGGTCTAACAAATTAAGGACCAAACAAACAAATTTTCGTGCCTTTCGAAACTTTAAGACGAGCGCAGCATCATCTTCCTCTAATACAAAACAAGAGGGAAATTTTGCCCAGTCCAAGTCGGTCTGGAGACCTAACCAGGCTTGGAACAAAGGTAAACAGGCCAAGAAGCGTGCTGCTGCCTCTAAGACAGCATGAAAGATTGGCCCCCGATCCGGTAACGGATCTAGTAGGGGGCAGACTTTCTCTCTTCGCCCAGGCTTGGGCAAGGGATGTCCAGGATCCCTGGGCGTTGGAAATTGTGTCCCAGGGATATCTTCTGGACTTCAAAGCTTCTTCCCCAAAAGGAAGATTTCACCTTTCACAATTATCTGCAGACCAGATAAAGAGAGAGGCTTTCTTACATTGTGTTCAAGACCTCCTAGTTATGGGAGTGATCCACCCAGTTCCAAAGGAGGAACAGGGGCAAGGATTCTATTCAAATCTGTTTGTGGTTCCCAAGAAAGAGGGAACATTCAGACCAATCTTAGATCTCAAGATCTTAAACAAATTTCTCAGAGTCCCATCCTTCAAGATGGAGACTATTCGAACCATCCTTCCTATGATCCAGGAGGGTCAATATATGACTACCGTAGACTTAAAGGATGCTTATCTTCACATCCCGATACACAAAGATCATCATTGTTTTCTCAGGTTTGCCTTTCTAGACAGGCACTACCAGTTTCCCTTCGGGTTGGCCACGGCACCAAGAATCTTTACGAAGGTTCTAGGGTCCCTCCTAGCGGTCCTAAGGCCGCGGGGTATAGCAGTAGCCCCTTACTTAGACGACATTCTAATACAGGCGGCGACTTTTCAAATTGCAAGGTCCCATACGGACATTGTTCTGGCATTTCTGAGGTCCCATGGGTGGAAGGTGAATGAAGAAAAGAGTTCTCTATCACCTCTAACAAGAGTTTCATTCCTAGGGACTCTGATAGATTCGGTAGAAATGAAGATTTACCTAACGAAGGCCAGATTGTCAAAACTTCTAGACTCTTGCCGTGTTCTTTATTCCACTTCTCGTCCTTCAGTGGCTCAGTGTATGGAAGTAATTGGTTTAATGGTAGCGGCAATGGACATAGTACGGTTTGCCCGCCTACTTCTCAGGCCGCTGCAACTTTGCATGCTCAGTCAGTGGAATGGGGATTACACAGATTTGTCCCCTCTACTAAATCTGGATCAAGAAACCAGGGATTCTCTTCTCTGGTGGCTATGTCAGGTCCATCTGTCCAAGGGGATGAGCTTCCGTAGGCCAGATTGGACTATAGTAACGACAGATGCCAGCCTTCTGGGCTGGGGTGCAGTCTTGAACTCCCTGAAGGCTCAGGGCTCGTGGACTCAGGAGGAGGCACTCCTTCCGATAAACATTCTGGAACTAAGAGCGATTTTCAATGCTCTTCAGGCGTGGCCTCAGCTAGCTGGGGTCAGGTTAATCAGATTTCAGTCGGACAATATCACGACTGTAGCCTACATCAACCATCAGGGGGGAACAAGGAGTTCCCTAGCAATGTTGGAGGTTTCAAAGATAATTCTATGGGCAGAGGTTCACTCCTGCCATCTATCAGCTATCCATATCCCAGGTGTCGAGAACTGGGAGGCGGATTTTCTAAGTCGGCAGACTTTTCATCCGGGAGAATGGGAACTCCATCCGGAGTTATTTGCTCAGTTGATTCAACTTTGGGGCAAACCAGAACTGGATCTCATGGCATCTCGCCAGAACGCCAAGCTTCCTTGTTACAGGACCAGGTCCAGGGACCCCAAGGCAACGCTGATAGATGCTCTAGCAGCGCCTTGATCCTTCAACCTGGCCTATGTGTTTCCACCGTTTCCTCTGCTCCCTCGTCTGATTGCCAAGATCAGGCAGGAGAGAGCTTCTGTGATTTTGATAGCACCTGCGTGGCCACGCAGGACTTGGTATGCAGATCTGGTGGACATGTCATTCTGTCCACCATGGACCCTGCCGCTGAGGCAGGACCTTCTACTTCAGGGTCCTTTCAACCATCCAAACCTAATTTCTCTGCGTCTGACTGCTTGGAGATTGAACGCTTGATTTTATCAAAGCATGGTTTCTCTGAATCGGTCATTGATACCTTAATTCAGGCTCGAAAGCCGGTTACCAGGAAAATCTATCATAAGATATGGTGTAAATATCTTCATTTGTGTGAATCCAAGGGTTACTCATGGAGTAAGGGCAGGATTCCTAGAATATTATCTTTTCTCCAAGAAGGATTGGAGAAGGGATTGTCGGCTAGTTCCTTAAAGGGACAGATTTCTGCTCTGTCTATTCTTTTGCACAAGCGTCTGGCTAATACTCCAGACGTTCAGGCGTTTTGTCAGGCTTTAGTTCGAATCAAGCCTGTGTTTAAACCTGTTGCTCCACCATGGAGTCTAAATTTAGTTCTTAAAGTTCTTCAAGGGGTTCCGTTTGAACCTTTGCATTCCATAGATATCTGGGGGTCGATCCGATATAAAGCGTCGCCCGCAAAAGCCGGCGACGCCAATAATTGCGCGGATTTGGTATCCTATATACGGCGTAAGATAGAAGTTACGCCCGTATATTTCTGCCGTCGCCCGCAGTTTTTTGGGCCATAGGCAGGTATACCAAACCCGCGCAATTTGGTATCCAATATGCAGCGTAAGGACTTACGTGGCGAAAATGGAGAAAACTTACTCCATTTTCACCTCGCCACAAAAAGCAGCCGTAAGAAGCCTTACGCTGACTATTGGAGCCCCGTAACTCCCTAAACTAGCTGCTAAAATAAACCTAACACCTAACGCATGCGCAATGTCTATCTCCCTGTCAACCGCGATCTGCTAAAATAAACCTAACACCTAACGCATGCGCAATGTCTATCTCCCTGTCAACCGCGATCTGCTAAAATAAACCTAACACCTAACGCATGCGCAATGTCTATCTCCCTGTCAACCGCGATCCCCCCCCCCCCGAAATCCCTAATAAAGTTATTACCCCCTAAAACGCCGCTCCCCGACCCCGCCGCCATCTACATAAACTAACCCCCTACTGTGAGCCCCTAAAACCGCCGCCATCTACCTTATCTATCCCGTAATCTGACCCCTTACACCGCCGCCACCTATATAAAAATGATTAACCCCTAATTTAATCTACCTACCCCGCCGCCAGCTATGTTATCTATATTAACCCTAAGTATATTATAGTTAATATAGTTATTACATTATATATATTAACTATATTAACCCTAATTATATTAGGGTTAATATAGTTAATATAGTTACTATAGTATTTATATTAACTATATTAACTCTATCTAACCCTAACACCCCTAACTATATTTATATTAAATTAATCTAATTAATTTATAAACTAAAATATTCCTATTTAAATCTAAATACTTACCTATAAAATAAACCCTAAGATAGCTACAATATAATTAATAATTACATTGTAGCTATGTTAGGGTTAATATTTATTTTACAGGTAAATAGTTAATTATTTTAACTAGGTATAATAGATATTAAATAGTTATTAACTATTTAATATCTACCTAGTTAAAATAATTACCCAATTACCTGTAAAATAAATACACCTACACTATCAATAAATGTAATAAACTACAAACATCTATCTAAAAATACAATTAAATTAACTAAACTAAATTAAAAAAAAAAACAAACACTAAATTACAAAAAATAAAAAAAAGATTACAAGATATTTAAGCTAATTACACCTATTCTAAGCCCCCTAATAAAATAATAAACCCCCAAAATAACAAAAATTCCCTGCCCTATTCTAAATTCAACAAATTTCAAAGCTCTTTACCTTACCAGCCCTTAAAAGGGCCTTTTGTGGGGCATGCCCCAAAGAATTCAGCTCTTTTGCATTCAATAAATACAATCCCCCCCCCCCCCCCATTACAACCCACCACCCACATACCCCTATTCTAAACCCTCCCAAACCCCCCTTAATAAATCCTAACACTACCCCCCTGAAGATCTCCCTACCTTGTCTTCACCACACCGGGCCGAACTCCTGATCCGATCCGGGCGATGTCGTCCTCCAAGCGGCAAAGAAGAAATCTTCCTCCGGCGACGTCTTCCTCCAAGCGGCAGCAAAGTCTTCAGTCTTCCGGCGGCATCTTCAATCTTCTTTCTTCGCTCCGCCGCCGCGGAGCATCCATCCCGGCCGATCGCTAAACTTGGAATGAGGTACCTTTAAATGACGTCATCCAAGATGGCGTCCGCCGAATTCCGATTGGCTGATAGGATTCTATCAGCCAATCGGAATTAAGTTAAAAAAATCTGATTGGCTGACTGAATCAGCCAATCAGATTCAGGTTCAATCCGATTGGCTGATCCAATCAGCCAATCAGATTGAGCTCGCATTCTATTGGCTGATCGGAACAGCCAATAGAATGCGAGCTCAATCTGATTGGCTGATTGGATCAGCCAATCGGATTGAACCTGAATCTGATTGGCTGATTCAATCAGCCAATCAGATTTTTTTAACTTAATTCCGATTGGCTGATAGAATCCTATCAGCCAATCGGAATTCGGCGGACGTCATCTTGGATGACGTCATTTAAAGGTACCTCATTCCAAGTTTAGCGATCGGCCGGGATGGATGCTCCGCGGCGGCGGAGCGAAGAAAGAAGATTGAAGATGCCGCCGGAAGACTGAAGACTTTGCTGCCACTTGGAGGAAGACGTCGCCGGAGGAAGATTTCTTCTTTGCCGCTTGGAGGACGACATCGCCCGGATCGGATCAGGAGTTCGGCCCGGTGTGGTGAAGACAAGGTAGGGAGATCTTCAGGGGGGTAGTGTTAGGATTTATAAAGGGGGGTTTGGGTGGGTTTAGAATAGGGGTATGTGGGTGGTGGGTTGTAATGGGGGGGGGGGGATTGTATTTATTGAATGCAAAAGAGCTGAATTCTTTGGGGCATGCCCCACAAAAGGCCCTTTTAAGGGCTGGTAAGGTAAAGAGCTTTGAAATTTGTTGAATTTAGAATAGGGCAGGGAATTTTTGTTATTTTGGGGGTTTATTATTTTATTAGGGGGCTTAGAATAGGTGTAATTAGCTTAAATATCTTGTAATCTTTTTTTTATTTTTTGTAATTTAGTGTTTGTTTTTTTTTTTAATTTAGTTTAGTTAATTTAATTGTATTTTTAGATAGATGTTTGTAGTTTATTACATTTATTGATAGTGTAGGTGTATTTATTTTACAGGTAATTGGGTAATTATTTTAACTAGGTAGATATTAAATAGTTAATAACTATTTAATATCTATTATACCTAGTTAAAATAATTAACTATTTACCTGTAAAATAAATATTAACCCTAACATAGCTACAATGTAATTATTAATTATATTGTAGCTATCTTAGGGTTTATTTTATAGGTAAGTATTTAGATTTAAATAGGAATATTTTAGTTTATAAATTAATTAGATTAATTTAATATAAATTTAGTTAGGGGTGTTAGGGTTAGATAGAGTTAATATAGTTAATATAAATACTATAGTAACTATATTAACTATATTAACCCTAATATAATTAGGGTTAATATAGTTAATATATATAATGTAATAACTATATTAACTATAATATACTTAGGGTTAATATAGATAATATAGCTGGCGGCAGGGTAGGTAGATTAAATTAGGGGTTAATCATTTTAATAGAGATGGCGGCGGTGTAAGGGGCTTAGATTAGGGGTTAATAATTTTAATATAGATGGCGGCGGTGTTAGGGGCTCACTTTAGGGGGTTATAGATATAATATAGCTGGCGGCGGGGTACGGGAGCGGCGGTTTAGGGGTTAATAATTTTATTAGGTTGCGGCGGGGTAAAGGAGCGGCGGTTTAGGGGTTAATAGCATTTTTATTGTTAGGCTAGTGAGGGGGGATAGCGGATAGAGGGTTAGACAGTGCGGGCTATGTTAGGGAGGCGTGTTAGACAGTGCGGGCTATGTTAGGGAGGCGTGTTAGACAGTGCGGGTGTTTTAGACTTTAGTCAGGTTTTATAGGCGCCGGCAGATTCTAACGTGGCGCAAGTCACTGGCGACGCCAGAAATTTGTACTTACGCAGATTTCTGGACATCGCTGGTTTGTGAGACTTACGGCACGTTAGCATCTGACGGCGACTTATATGGGATGGCTCGAGTTGCGAGCTGAAACTGCGGGCGACGCCGGTTCCCTCGCTTGCGCCGCAAACTGCGATCGATATCGGATCGCGCCCCAAGCTGTTGTCTTGGAAAGTTCTATTTTTGGTAGCTATCTTCTCGGCTCAATGAGTTTCGGAGTTATCGGCTTTACAATGTGATTCTTCTTATCTCATTTTCCATGCTGATAAGGTAGTGTTGCGTACCAAACCTGGGTTTCTTCCTAAGGTGGTATCTAATAAGAATATCAATCAGGAGATTGTTGTTCCTTCACTATGTCCTAATCCTTCTTCAAATAAGGAACGTCTATTACACAATCTTGATGTGGTCCGTGCTTTAAAATTCTATTTACAAGCCACTAAAGATTTTCGTCAAACATCTGCTTTGTTTGTGGTTTACTCTGGACAGAGGAAAGGCCAAAAGGCTTCGGCAACTTCTCTTTCTTTTTGGTTAAGAAGCTTAATCCGCTTTGCTTACGAGACTGCTGGCCAGCAGCCTCCTGAGAGAATTACAGCTCATTCCACTAGAGCAGTAGCTTCCACATGGGCTTTTAAAAATGAGGCTTCTGTTGAACAGATTTGTAAGGCGGCGACTTGGTCTTCGCTTCATACCTTTTCTAAATTCTACAAATTTGATACTTTTGCTTCTTCGGAGGCTGTTTTTGGGAGAAAGGTCTTACAGGCAGTGGTGCCCTCCGTTTAAGCACCTGCCTTTTCCCTCCCTTCATCCGTGTTCTATAGCTTTGGTATTGGTATCCCACAAGTAATGGATGAATCCGTGGACTGGATACACCTTACAAGAGAAAACAAAATTTATGCTTACCTGATGAATTTATTTCTCTTGTGGTGTATCCAGTCCACGGCCCTCTCTGTCATTTTAAGGCAGGTGTTATTTATTTTTTAAACTACAGTCACCACTGCACCCTATAGTTTCTCCTTTTTCTTGCTTGTCTTCGGTCGAATGACTGGGGGTGGCAGTTAGGGGAGGAGCTATATAGACAGCTCTGCTGTGGGTGATCCTCTTGCAGCTTCCTGTTGGGAAGGAGAATATCCCACAAGTAATGGATGAATCCGTGGACTGGATACACCACAAGAGAAATAAATTTATCAGGTAAGCATAAATTTTGTTTTATCCCTCCCTCTCTAGTGACTCTTGCGTGGAAGTTCCACATCTTGGGTATCTGCTATCCCATACGTCACTAGCTCATGGACTCTTGCCAATTACATGAAATTAAACATAATTTATGTAAGAACTTACCTGATAAATTCATTTCTTTCATATTGGCAAGAGTCCATGAGGCCCACCCTTTTTGTGGTGGTTATGATTTTTTTATAAAGCACAATTATTCCAATTCCTTGTTTGATGCTTTCACTCCTTTCTTATCACCCACTTCTTGGCTATTCGATAAACTGAATTGTGGGTGTGGTGAGGGGTGTATTTATAGGCATTTTGAGGTTTGTTAAACTTTGCCCCTCCTGGTAGGAATATATATCCCATACGTCACTAGCTCATGGACTCTTGCCAATATGAAAGAAATGAATTTATCAGGTAAGTTCTTACATAAATTATGTTTTTGTTGTGTGTATTTTAATGCTCTCAGCCTGTATTGGTCAATGAGAAATATGTACTTTAAGATTCAGTACAGTTTAATTAATTTTTTAGTGAGAAATGTATTTTTAATAGTTATTTTTTTTAAAATCTTTTTGGTTCAAAATCTCGATTTTTATTTTTTCCCATATCGCCCAGCCCCTATATGTACATATATATATATATAATCACATAGTGCTGTAATAAGCGCTCACCTGAAAAAGTCTGATGGAAACTGAAGAACCGGCGCGATGGAGAGTGGGCAGGGACACACACCCTTACTTCGGCCAATACCCTGGCTGCTACGATGGGCAGAACTGCCAAGCACGCCCCAAACAGCAATAAGAGCAACAAAAAGTCCAAACTATAGTAGCGCTCCGGGCTAGGCACACAAATCTTGAAAGGCAATAAATTCCCAAAACAAAGGCGTTATAAAAGACATCCAAACATCCTTTTTTACCGTGGAATAAAGTTTGGATGTCTTTTATAACGCCTTTGTTTTGGGAATTTATTGCCTTTCAAGATTTGTGTGCCTAGCCCACAACGCTACTACATTTTGGACTTTTATATATATATATATATATATATATATATATACATATATATATATATATATATATATATATATACATACATACATACATAATTACAAAAGTATGTATGTACAATATTAAAAAATAATTTGAATACTTCACTTTCCACTTCACATCAAATATATCGCAATTTGGTTGTTCAGAGGTTTCCTTATTGCGTCATATTTGACACAATACTCAAACTCATAAAGAAGCCACAAAGTAGTAGAGTTTTCCACAACTTATTGGTAAATGCATAATTACATGATTGTTAACATCAGCCAATCTGATTGAAATATACATTTTATACTATCACTAACTAATCAAATTGCTCTATACGTGAGTCATTGATCACTCATCAGAATATGTAAGTGCCACTTGTTACATTTAGTATTATACTTTGGAAGTATGTATATGTGAAATTAGTATTAAAGATAAACATTGATGATGACATTAGGCCACACAGTGTAATATTTATAACAATGATTTCAATAATCGAATGATGTTTGGTAGCTCAAAGGGATAGTCAACCTAACAAACTGTTATGAATACAGCAGAAATTATAATCACCTCTTTACTGTCATGCTATTTTCAGTGTTTTTCTTCCGTCTCTTGATTTTCATTTTCATTAAGAAATGACATCTTATATGCCAGCTCATTTTATTAACACCTGTGTAGGGGTGGTGTTTAAAACTAGACTACTTTAAAAAAGCGTTACACAGGTGCAGAGAGAAAACTGGGCCTGCTCTTAAAATAACCATTGATTGAAAATAAATACAAATGATACCCTTATTACAGATATGAAAGACAACATTGTTTAGAACCAAAAAAGGAATTTAGGGACATGTAAATATGTTTGCAAAAGATTTCAGACATAACATACAGGTGGCCCTCAGTTTACGCCGGTTCAATTTGCGCTGTTTCAGAATAACAACCTTTTTTTTTCAGTCATGTGACTGCTATTGAAAAGCTTTTGGAAAGCAATGCACTAATTAAAATAGCCAGTAGGTGGAGCTGTCCGCTTGTTTTGCAGCAAAGTTATGCAACTTAACAGCCTTAAATTGATCTGTGTACACAGATCAGACCAGATCTATCGAGCAAAATTTAGCAGGCACTTCCCTATTATCTTTCTGTCCAGCAGCTTGAGGTGAGGGTGCCTAACTGCTTATTAATCACTGCAGATTGAAACTGATTGCAGAAAAATGCAACTAAAAAAAATGTTTTTGTTTATTAAACTTAGTTTGATGATGATGCAGTCTGTTGTGTAATTATTTTATTAGGTGATGTTTAGCAAATGTTTTTGTTCATTAAACTTAGTTTAATGATGATACAATCTATATTATTAGGTTTATAACGCTGTTTAGCATTTAAAGTCTTCATTTCAAAGCTTTAAAAATAATGTATTAGGTGTTACTTATGACAATTTTGAGAGGGGCCTGGAACCTAACTCCCTCACTTCCCATTGACTTACATTATAAACTGGGTTTCAATTTACAACGGTTTCGATTTACAACCATTCCTCCTGGAATGTATGTAAAAGATATATGTACAAATTATATATATGTACAAATTCTAGCATTATTACTGATTTAAAAACAAAACATAAATTAGATAGGCATATCATGATTTCTAGAAATCAAAATACACATTAATTTATGTAAAATATTATATAACAGATTTTTTTGTATAACTAATAAATATAAAAATAACTTTCTATGAGATATTGTTTGTTGAGGTATAAATCTAGCTATTTCTTGGACATTCACAGAGGAAAAATAAAAGATTAGCTTTATTTAAACAGAGTAACCACGACATTGATGACTGTTATTTAACAGTCCGATGCTCATCGTGCCGTACTTGACATGCGTGTTTTTTACGTTTTTTAAATAAATCAGGGCATCATATGTGGATGTCTGGTGAGCGTATTGACGCTGGCGAATGCATCGAGATTGACGCTTTGATAAATATACCCCTATATGTTTATCACTAAAATAGGCTAATATGTCTGCTTATGTTGTTATATGTGTTACATAATGTATACACTAGTACCAGGACATTTAACTATATAATTGTCACCAACATTTTCTGTTTTATTATGAGAGATAATCATATATTCAGAAATTCAGTAGGAGTTAATATTTAGTTTATATGTTGCATATAGAAGGTATAAATAAGAAGTTTCTAAATGTTTCACACAACATATCATAATATATATATAAAAAAGAGGTTTTCCATTAGAGACCCAAGAGTGGTCTCCATTATTTAAGTTACCTTCTGTAATTTTACAATTCCCATTTTACTAAGAGGTCCAAAAGTGGCCTCAGGTGTCCTTTAGAGGGTATATACATTGATTGGCAGGGTACAGAATTACTGTTATTCTGGAAATATATTATATGGGCATGTATTGTATTTTTATTTTATATTATTGTCTTGTAAGAGATGTAGCCTTGAATATTTTTATTTTATTACTTTACTGTCTCATACTTTCTGTATGCCTTGTATCAAACCTCAATTAAAAAAAATTAAAAAAATATTGAAAATGTAAAAAAAAAAAGTTAAACTTCTAAATGTAAAAGACAAACTTAAATTCTTGATCTGAAGAAGCCAGGGGTACTAGATAACATTTGTCGCCTGCTGAAGTATTATTTATACACTAGTATACTAGTTATAGTCACTTAAAGGGACTTTAAAGACTTTTGAGAATGTAATATAAAATGTTTTTCTAGTAATTTAAGTCTGAAAATTGTGGGTTTTCCATTTCTGAGAATTGGAAGTGCAAACGGCCGACATCACAAGCCTAACCCTGACAAATACCTGTCTTTTTTGCCTCATCACAGATTTTAAGTGGATATTTTGCTTAGAATGAGAGTGGCAAGCTTTGTCTACATAGTACAGTATGCTGAGTTATTGCCAGACTGCAGAATAATACTGTAATTGCAATAACCTAGCTTACAAGTGGAGCACAAACATACTAGCACTATTGTGCTCTAACACTGCTTAAGTTAAATCAATATTTTTGCACTCGTATTACAAGTTCAAAGTAAAAAGTTAGCACTGAAATTAAAGCCTAGCGCACGTTAACATTCGGATGATGGATATTGTGGGTGAGCTAAATCCCTCACATAAGACTTCTATGGGAACATGCTGAAAAACTAATTTAGGACATCGCTTGAGCACTAAATTAAAGATACACTTAGTCTAATGAGCACTAACATGAAGGTGTGCTAAGCTGAAGATCAAATAGTGTGGTTTTTCCACACACATAGAGAGAGAGAGAGAGAGAGAGAGAGAGAGAAGATTAGAAGGAGCCAGCACAATCTTAGTTAAAAAGTCCAAATTTTATTCAATACATGTAAAAAGGTTCTGTCTATGGGGCCTATTTAACAAAGGTCTGTCTGACCTGATCCGACAGTGCGGATCAGGTCCGACAGACCTCGCTGAATGCGGAGAGCAATACGCTCTCCGTATTCAGCATTGCTCCAGCAGCTCTTGTGAGCTGCTGGTGCAACGCCGCCCCCTGCAGATTCGCTGCCAATCGGCTGCCAGCAGGGGGAGTCAATCAACCCAATCGTACTCGATCGGGTTGAATTGCGGCGATGTCTGTCCGCCTGCTCAGAGCGGACAGGTTATGGAGCAGCGGTCATAACTGATGTTTCTGGCGAGCCTGAAGGCTCGACCAGAAACACAGGCCCTCAAGCTCCACCCGGAGCTTGATAAATTGGCCCTTTACATACATATATACATACGTGTGTATATAAATAAATATATGTATGTGTATACATATATAATTACATACACATTTATATACATATATAAATACACCCATACACATATTTATACATAGTATATACAACATAGCCCTATCAATTCAAACACCTTGTGATATACCATATAGCTTTTAACCCTTATACATTTCTTTATTTTATATTTATATAAATATATATTTTTTTAATCAGATGGTGTATATGTGAGTGTAACACTTAATTTTAATGTATTCATGTTGGGTTTGGTGCACATCATTTTTTACTTAATCTTTACGCTAGATCTTCAGTTGCGCTAACCCAATGCGCACATATTTAGTTTGCACTCAAGCAAACGCGTTAACGTTCAACTTTTAAAATACGCTAACAATAGCCCAAAAGGTTAAACTTAGATGAGGTAATTATGGATGAGTCCAAATACTGCTTGGTGTAGTCTTAGTTGTGGTCTGTATAGAAATTAGAAATAGTTATCATCTAAAAATCACAACTCTACCTTCAATAAATAGATAACTACCTAAAAATAGTAGTTCCTTAATGATTATGGGGTGGATATTGATATCTACTAATAACACACATAGACCCAATTCCAGGAATTTCAAATAGTATAGTGTGCTGCTAGTTTACATACTGTAGTAAACTATTTTGAAAAAAGACTCCTGCTATGCTTAATTTATACAAAGATAAAATTTAGCTTTTGAAAGATGGGGATTTGTATTGTAATGCTAGAAAGCATAAACTAGTAGTTTTTCAGAATATCCACAAGGTGGCAACATTTACTCACAAGTGGTCATGTAGGTGGTAACTGGTAAACTATACATTTTAAAAGTTCCCAAGCAATGTAACTTGAAAAAAAATACACGTACAGCCAATAATAAGGGTGGAATGTAGTTTTCTAAATATGCTAAGTTTAAAATATTGAATACTACTACAATAGCCTGTCAAAAGGACTTGTGTACAAAAAAGATGTATGAAGGTTGATGGGCTAAAAGTTGAAACTAATATACAAAAGTCTGTTTTGAAATGGTAGAAAAGTCACATTACTGATTGCAGGTGTTATGGTTACAGATATCTAACTGCTTACCTTGAGGTGATATTCTCTCCTGGATTTTTCAGATGTGGGATTGCCTTCAGTATGTCCTATCAAGACAAAACAATTTTCTGGGCCCTCGGTAAGACAAATTTGTGGGGCCCCTCAACCCAGCTCCCTTATCTACCTCCCCCTGCATTGCCAACCCTTGTCCCAACATTCTGTGCGTC
This sequence comes from Bombina bombina, assembly GCF_027579735.1. NCBI lineage: Eukaryota > Metazoa > Chordata > Amphibia > Anura > Bombinatoridae > Bombina > Bombina bombina. The sequence continues at coordinate 11,238 of NW_026511380.1, read as the reverse complement.
CAAAATAACAAATAACACTATTGCACCTCCTGATACTATAAACACTTATTTATGATCTTAATACAGTATGTACATTGCACCTTCTCATAAATACACCCCTGATGACAGACGGGCCCCCAAAGCGCAGGGCACATGGCTAGTGCCCTCTTATTGCCTTCTCTGCTCAGACTGATCCCTTATAGCAGAACAGATGTCCTTGTAGAAAGCAGTAGTCTAACTGTAGTGAAGTACCTAAGGTTATTAGAAAATAGAAGGTCATTAGGACCATCTAGCAAAGACTTTTGTCTCTCTGACACCAATGTACTCGATCGGGTTGATTTCCGGCGATGTCTGTCCGCCTGCTCAGATCAGGCGGACAGGTTATGGAACAGCGGTCTTTGTGACCGCTGCTTCATAACTGCTGTTTCTGGCGAGCCTGCAGGCTCGCCAGAAACACGGGGCATCAAGCTCCATTCGGAGTTTGATAAATATGCCCCATAGTCTGCTTTCATTGATGAATTAAATTGTAACAATGTCAATATACGTCTTACCATGCAGCATAGTTTACTGAAATTGACTTTTTGGATATTAAAATACGAAATGAAAATGACCTTTTGGTAACAGAAAACTTTAGAAAGAAAACTGCCACAAATAGTTTATTGTTGGCAACAAGCCATCATCCTTCCCATCTGATAAAAGGAATTCCAAAAGGACAATTTTTGCGCCTACGTCGTAATTGTTCCTCAACAGAGAAATTTGATGTCCATGCACTACAAATGCAGAATAGATTTTTAGAGAGAGGATATTCAAAGAGAAATACTAACAAAGCGAGAGCTTTAGCAAGAAAACAAAATAGACATGAATTGTTGTTTAATAAAAAAGAGAAAAAGGAATCTATGATTAGATTAATCACTAATTATAATTGTCATTGGCAAACCATTAGAATGATTTTACAAAAGCATTGGTCGGTTTTGACCAGTGATGTAAATATTGCATCTGAAGTAATGAGTTACCTGAATCTGACAGCCAAGAGAGCATCGAATATAAGAGATAGCCTTGTAAAGAGCCAATTTGTTCCATCTCCGGCTAAACATGTGGCAAATGTGTGACGTGATTTTATGAAAAGAACTAAAGTGTTCACTGGAAATTGTGAAAAAGAATTTCGTGTTAATCATTTTTTCAATTGTAACACGGAGGGAGTAGTATATTTACTGGAATGCTCGTGCCCCAGGTTTTATGTTAGCAAAACTAAGAGGATTTTCAAAGACCATATAAAAGAACATAGAGATGATATTAAAGGTGAGATATAAACGAGTAGCATAGTCAAGCATTACCAAATCAAGCATAACAGTAATCCTGGTTGTCTGAAATTTACAGGCATTGATAAAGGTCTCTTACATGGCAGAGGAGGACACAATGATAAATATCTCCTACAAAAAGAATGCAAGTGGATATATACCCTCAATACCCTGTCGCCTATAGGTTTCAATGAAAAACTCGATATGGCCAGCTTTATTGGATATACTTATTCTTAATGTAATTTTAGTGCTTTAAGTGGTTTTATTAGGTGTATATCCTTTTAAGATGCTCATCCTGTATTGAATCCTCTTCCCATGTTATTTTATTACTCGACTAATTGACATGGGCTTGTTATACGTTATGGTTTTCCTCTTCTGATAATCCTTGCTACTTTAACAGCCATTCTGGCTGATTTACTTTTTTATTTTAATTTTCACAATTTGAAAAAAGATAGTCTGCCTTTCATGTTGCATATGAATTTTCACGCTATGTTAAGTCTATTGTATCACTATTTAACTACATTGTAATTAATTGTATCACATTGTGTATATACTAGTTTGTATCTCTTTAAAATAAGGAATCAGTTCTGAGGTATGGGCGGAGAATTTATAGATAAAATCTCTGACATTAGGGCAAGGATCCAATAGCCCTGAGGAAGCCCCGTCTAGCACTTGACGTTAGGGGTGAAACGTACGTAGGCATTGGATAACAGAATCACGTGACGCTACCCAAACTAGGAAGTCCGCTGTTAACACACGCCAGTAAAGTTTGGCGTCTTTTTCCAAGGCTGTTGTTGCTACTATTACATAGAACTGCTCTACCTTTGGTGTCGGAATGGATTACCATCTGGACTGAACTCATAAGATCAGATAAGTGGTTGAAATAACACTTCCTACACCGCTCTTGTTTATTGACACTTTGGAGAAGTACATCTTGCAATATAATTGGTCTCTTACAATACAGCAAAGAATCTTTAGACCCAATTGTACAGAGACTGTATTTCTTTTTTAAGACACAATGAGTCCACGGATCATCTTAATTACTAATGGGATATTTACCTCCTGGTCAGCAGGAGGAGGCAAAGAGCACCACAGCAGAGCTGTTAAATAGCTCCTCCCACTCCAGTCATTCTCTTTGCCTACGTTAGTGATAGGAAGAGGTAAAGTGAGGTGTTAGATTAGATTCTTCAATCAAGAGTTTATTATTTTTAAAGTAGTGCCAGAGAGTGCTACTTTGTCCTAGGGTGTAGCCGTAGTCCATATCAGTCTCTACAAGAGAGCGTTTGGTTGCTTTAAAGCAATGGGAACTTGAGGGACATAATTCTCACTGCGCCTCCCATACTGATGCTGCTCTGTCCATGAAAACCTGAAGGATTTTTATTCAGGATTTAGTTTTCTTTCCAGGTCCATGGGAGGGAAAGGACCTCTTAAACTTGGAAACTGCCTTACTGCCAGGTAGAAAATGAGGTAAGTGCTAACCTTTTTTCTGGGGATAGAAATCTCAGAGAAAGTTTTAGGGCATTTTCTTAAGTTTACATCTAACCTCATTTAATTTGGATTTAGATTCTCCTAGTTTTGTAGGGGACATTAAGGCAGTTAGGAACTGGCATGTCTTTCATTCCCGGTCTAATATTAAAGGCTGACTGGATTATATCTGTTTACAGAAATGTACATTGCGGCTTAGACTTGTGGGAGATGCATAATGTCTTTATTTGTTTTCTACCAGCCTAAGGCGGCTATGCTGTGCAATGGTTATGTAATCCGGTGCACAGTAAAGAAGCGCTGCTACCGGTGAAACTAAAGGGGCTATGTACTGACATACTGCTGTTAAGTCTGTCTGCTTGATCCCTGGGGCTATTTTTAATAATGGCGACTAGGAGATTTCATGTGCCCTTATAATCTATTTGTGTGGGTACAGTGTGTGCAGCATTACCATGATGACAGCGGTGTTACTTATTTTCACTTGTGCAAGGGTGACTGAGCTTTTTTTTGGGGTTTAGCCTTTACTCCCGGCGCACTTTCTCAGATAATGGTGACTGGGAGGTTACTGGGGTAATGCCCTCGAGGGGCGGAGTTGATGAACGGTGCCAAAGTTTTCTCTTCTCCTTCCTGTCAGTGAGATATAACATGGCGCAGTATAAAGGACTCTTCTTTCCTGTCACTTCCGTGTATCGGAAGACTCTCAAAGGAATTTTTTGACTACATGATTGCACTTCAGTCTGCGCTATAAGGAGCTCAGAGTCTGTATAGACAGTCTGTCTGTCGCTTCAGCTTGGTAAGCTGAGGTATAGATAGAGTACTGTTGTTCCTCTCATGCATCTTGTACAGTTTTGTCCTAAGCAAAATAAGGATGTTACTTTTTACCATTTAAAGGGACAGTAACACTTGCTATATGTTGAATATTAGCAACTGTTTGAGTTTTTATTTAATTATTCTCCTATACGTGTGACAGGTTAATTAAAGAAGTGTTTTTTGATTTTTCTGTCTCACATGCAGTGCCCTGCGGTTCCTTGCAATTCCCATCTGGAATTGCTGCACAACACATTGCTTCTTTAATGTTATGGCAATGTCTATAAACAGTAATTTAACTGGCTTCTGCACTCTTTTAAAATTTAAAGAGACAGTAACGTTTTTTATGTGTCAATTTTTAATAAAAATGTTTAATTTTTTTCTGAACTTACGCCTAAGGCGTTTACTGTTTAGGAATCTGTGGACAATGATCCATCTATGCCACTATTTTCTCTTGTTAAGTGTATCCAGTCCACGGATCATCCATTACTTATGGGATATTAACTCCTCCCCAACAGGAAGTGCAAGAGGATTCACCCAGCAGAGCTGCTATATAGCTCCTCCCCTAACTGCCATTACCAGTCATTCTCTTGCACCCAACGAATAGATAGGATGTGTGAGAGGACTGTGGTGATTATACTTAGTTTCATACCTTCAATCAAAAGTTTGTTATTTTATAATAGCACCGGAGTGTGTTATTCCTTCTCTGGTAGAATTTGAAGAAGAATCTACCTGAGTTTTTCTATGATTTTAGCCGGAGTAGTTAAGATCATATTGCTGTTTCTCGGCCATCTGAGGAGAGGTAAACTTCAGATCAGGGGACAGCGGGCAGATTAATCTGCAAAGAGGTATGTAGCAGCTTATTATTTTCTGACAATGGAATTGATGAGAAAATTCTGCCATACCGATATAATGTAAACTCAGCCTTAAATGCAGTAGCAGCAACTGGTATCAGGCTGTCATGTATGTATATTTTACACTTCAGTATTCTGGGGAATGGCACTTCACTGGAATTATACTGTATGCATAAAACTTTAGCCTAATTTGCAGGGACTAGCAACAGGCTTTTTAATAACACTCAATTTATTAATGTTAAACGTTTTTTGCTGGCATGTAAAATCGTTTAATTTTCTGAGGTACTGGGTGAAAAAATGTTTTGGGCACTATTTTTTTCCACTTGGCAGTCGTTTTATTTAATTTATGACAGTTTACTGATCTCTCTCACTGTTATGTGTGAGGGGGAGGGACCTTTTTTGGTGCTTTTGCTACGCATCAAAAAATTCAGTCAGAAGTTTATTGTCTTCCCTGCATGATCCGGTTCATCTCTACAGAACTCAGGGGTCTTCAAAACTTGTTTTGAGGGAGGTAATCACTCACAGCAGAGCTGTGAGATTGTAGTTGACTGTGATAAAAAAACGTTTTTTTTTTTTTTTTTTTTCTGCTATCAGGGTTAGTTATCCTTTGCTAATGGGAGCAATCCTTTGCTAAAATTGTGTTTTTTACAAAGATTTGATGCTATAAATTTTCAGTTTATTAATTTTCAACTGTCATAACTTTTTCTGTGCTTCTTATAGGCACAGTACGTTTTCATATTATAGTAAATTACTTGAAAAGTATTTCCAAGTTGCTAGTTTATTTGCTAGTGTGTTAAACATGTCTGATTCAGAGGAAGATATCTGTGCTATATGTGCTAAAGCCAAAGTGGAGCCCAATAGAAATTTATGTACTAACTGTATTGATACTACTTTAAATAAAAGTCAATCTGTACAAATTGAACATATTTCACCAAACAACGAGGGGAGAGTTATGCCGACTAACTCGCCTCACGTGTCAGTACCTGCATCTCCCGCTCGGGAGGTGCGTGATATTGTAGCGCCGAGTACATCTGGGCGGCCATTACAAATCACATTACAGGATATGGCTACTGTTATGACTGAAGTTTTGGCTAAATTACCAGAACTAAGAGGTAAGCGTGATCACTCTGGGGTGAGAACAGAGTGCGCTGATAATATTAGGGCCATGTCAGACACTGCGTCACAATTTGCAGAACATGAGGACGGAGAGCTTCATTCTGCGGGTGACGGTTCTGATCCAAACAAACTGGATTCAGATATTTCAAATTTTAAATTTAAGCTGGAAAACCTCTGTGTATTACTAGGGGAGGTGTTAGCGGCTCTGAATGATTGTAACACAGTTGCAATACCAGAGAAAATGTGTAGGTTGGATAAATATTTTGCGGTACCGGCGAGTACTGACGTTTTTCCTATACCTAAGAGACTTACTGAAATTGTTACTAAGGAGTGGGATAGACCCGGTGTGCCGTTCTCACCCCCTCCGATATTTAGAAAGATGTTTCCAATAGACGCCACCACACGGGACTTATGGCAAACGGTCCCTAAGGTGGAGGGAGCAGTTTCTACTTTAGCTAAGCGTACCACTATCCCGGTGGAGGATAGCTGTGCCTTTTCAGATCCAATGGATAAAAAGTTAGAGGGTTACCTTAAGAAAATGTTTGTTCAACAAGGTTTTATATTGCAACCTCTTGCATGCATTGCGCCTGTCACGGCTGCAGCAGCATTTTGGTTTGAGTCTCTGGAAGAGACACTTGAATCAGCTCCATTAGATGAGATTACACACAAGCTTAAAGCCCTTAAGTTAGCTAACTCATTTATTTCAGATGCCGTAGTACATTTAACTAAACTTACGGCTAAGAATTCCGGATTCGCCATTCAGGCACGCAGAGCACTGTGGCTAAAATCCTGGTCAGCTGACGTTACTTCTAAATCTAAATTGCTTAATATACCTTTCAAAGGGCAGACCTTATTCGGGCCCGGGTTGAAAGAAATTATCGCTGACATTACAGGAGGTAAAGGCCATGCCCTGCCTCAAGACAGAGCCAAACCTAAGGCTAGACAGTCTAATTTTCGTTCCTTTCGTAATTTCAAAGCAGGAGCAGCATCAACTTCCTCTGCACCAAAACAGGAAGGAGCTGTTGCTCGCTACAGACAAGGCTGGAGACCTAACCAGTCCTGGAACAAGGGCAAGCAGGCCAGGAAACCTGCTGCTGCCCCTAAGACAGCATGAATCGAGGGCCCCCGATCCGGGAACGGATCTAGTGGGGGGCAGACTTTCTCTCTTCGCCCAGGCTTGGGCAAGAGATGTCCAGGATCCCTGGGCGTTAGAGATCATATCTCAGGGATACCTTCTAGACTTCAAATTCTCTCCCCCAAGAGGGAGATTTCATCTGTCAAGGTTGTCAACAAACCAAATAAAGAAAGAGGCGTTTCTACGCTGCGTACAAGATCTTTTATTAATGGGAGTGATCCATCCGGTTCCGCGGTCGGAACAAGGACAAGGGTTTTACTCAAATCTGTTTGTGGTTCCCAAAAAAGAGGGAACTTTCAGGCCAATCTTGGATTTAAAGATCCTAAACAAATTCCTAAGAGTTCCATCGTTCAAAATGGAAACTATTCGGACAATTTTACCCATGATCCAAAAGGGTCAGTACATGACCACAGTGGATTTAAAGGATGCTTACCTTCACATACCGATTCACAAAGATCATTACCGGTATCTAAGGTTTGCCTTTCTAGACAGGCATTACCAGTTTGTAGCTCTTCCATTCGGATTGGCTACGGCTCCGAGAATCTTCACAAAGGTTCTGGGTGCTCTTCTGGCGGTACTAAGACCGCGAGGAATTGCGGTAGCTCCGTACCTAGACGACATTCTGATACAAGCTTCAAGCTTTCAAACTGCCAAGTCTCATACAGAGTTAGTACTGGCATTTCTAAGGTCGCATGGATGGAAGGTGAACGGAAAGAAGAGTTCTCTCTTTCCACTCACAAGAGTTCCCTTCTTGGGGACTCTTATAGATTCTGTAGAAATGAAGATTTACCTGACAGAAGACAGGTTAACAAAGCTTCAAAATGCATGCCGTGTCCTTCATTCCATTCAACACCTGTCAGTAGCTCAATGCATGGAGGTGATCGGCTTAATGGTAGCAGCAATGGACATAGTACCCTTTGCACGTCTACATCTCAGACCGCTGCAATTGTGCATGCTAAGTCAGTGGAATGGGGATTACTCAGACTTGTCCCCTACTCTGAATCTGGATCAAGAGACCAGAAATTCTCTTCTATGGTGGCTTTCTCGGCCACATCTGTCCAGGGGGATGCCATTCAGCAGGCCGGACTGGACAATTGTAACAACAGACGCCAGCCTACTAGGTTGGGGCGCTGTCTGGAATTCTCTGAAGGCTCAGGGACAATGGAATCAGGAGGAGAGTCTCCTACCAATAAACATTCTGGAATTGAGAGCAGTTCTCAATGCCCTTCTGGCTTGGCCCCAGTTAACAACTCGGGGGTTCATCAGGTTTCAGTCGGACAACATCACGACTGTAGCTTACATCTACCATCAGGGAGGGACAAGAAGCTCCCTAGCAATGATGGAAGTATCAAAGATAATTCGCTGGGCAGAGTCTCACTCTTGCCACCTGTCAGCAATCCACATCCCGGGAGTGGAGAACTGGGAGGCGGATTTCCTAAGTCGTCAGACTTTTCATCCGGGGGAGTGGGAACTTCATCCGGAGGTCTTTGCCCAAATACTTCGACGTTGGGGCAAACCAGAGATAGATCTCATGGCGTCTCGACAGAACGCCAAGCTTCCTCGTTACGGGTCCAGATCCAGGGATCCGGGAGCGGTTCTGATAGATGCTTTGACAGCACCTTGGACCTTCGGGATGGCTTATGTGTTTCCACCCTTCCCGATGCTTCCTCGATTGATTGCCAGAATCAAACAGGAGAGAGCATCAGTGATTCTAATAGCACCTGCATGGCCACGCAGGACTTGGTATGCAGATCTAGTGGACATGTCATCCTGTCCACCTTGGTCGCTACCTCTGAAACAGGACCTTCTGATCCAGGGTCCCTTCAAACATCAAAATCTAATTTCTCTGAAGCTGACTGCTTGGAAATTGAACGCTTGATTTTATCAAAACGTGGTTTTTCTGAGTCAGTTATTGATACCTTAATACAGGCTAGGAAGCCTGTTACCAGAAAGATTTACCATAAGATATGGCGCAAATACTTATATTGGTGCGAATCCAAGAGTTACTCATGGAGTAAGGTTAGGATTCCGAGGATATTGTCTTTTCTACAAGAAGGTTTAGAAAAGGGTTTATCCGCTAGTTCCTTAAAGGGACAGATTTCAGCTCTGTCCATTCTTTTACACAAACGTCTGTCAGAAGTTCCGGACGTTCAAGCTTTTTGTCAGGCTTTAGCTAGGATCAAGCCTGTGTTTAAAACTGTTGCTCCACCATGGAGTTTGAACTTAGTTCTTAATGTTCTGTTTTTAATGGCGATTTCCTCGGCTCGAAGAGTCTCTGAGTTATCTGCCTTAAATTGTGATTCTCCTTATCTGATTTTTCATTCAGACAAGGTAGTTCTGTGTACTAAACCTGGGTTCCTACCTAAGGTGGTCACTAACAGGAATATCAATCAAGAGATTGTGGTTACATCTTTGTGTCCTAATCCTTATTCGAAAAAGGAACGTCTGCTACACAATCTAGATGTAGTCCGTGCCCTGAATTTTTATCTACAGGCAACTAAGGATTTTCGACAAACGTCTTCCCTGTTTGTCGTTTATTCTGGTCAGAGGAGAGGTCAAAAAGCTTCGGCTACCTCTCTCTCCTTTTGGCTTCGTAGCATAATACGGTTAGCCTATGAGACTGCTGGACAGCAGCCTCCTGAAAGAATTACAGCACATTCTACTAGAGCTGTGGCTTCCACTTGGGCCTTTAAGAATGAGGCTTCTGTTGAACAGATTTGCAAGGCTGCAACTTGGTCTTCTCTTCATACTTTTTCCAAATTTTACAAATTTGACACTTTTGCTTCTTCGGAGGCTGTTTTTGGGAGAAAGGTTCTTCAGGCAGTGGTTCCTTCCGTATAAAGAGCCTGCCTGTCCCTCCCGTCATCCGTGTACTTTAGCTTTGGTATTGGTATCCCATAAGTAATGGATGATCCGTGGACTGGATACACTTAACAAGAGAAAACATAATTTATGCTTACCTGATAAATTTATTTCTCTTGTAGTGTATCCAGTCCACGGCCCGCCCTGTCACTTTAAGGCAGGTAATTTTTCCATTAAACTACAGTCACCACTGTACCCTATGGTTTTCCTTTCTCTGCATGTTTTCGGTCGAATGACTGGTAATGGCAGTTAGGGGAGGAGCTATATAGCAGCTCTGCTGGGTGAATCCTCTTGCACTTCCTGTTGGGGAGGAGTTAATATCCCATAAGTAATGGATGATCCGTGGACTGGATACACTACAAGAGAAATAAATTTATCAGGTAAGCATAAATTATGTTTTCTCCTATAGTGTCCCACAAAATTTATCTAGCCCACATGCAGTGCCCTGCATTTCCTCCCGGAGTTGCTCTTCATTTCATGCATTATATGTTTTTACTACATGGTAGACAACATTTCTAGAGGATGCTATTACGAAGGGTTCTTCCCTGTTACCTGAAAGAGGAATATACTTCGGGATTATCTGGGAGAGTATTCTCAGATTCAGATGAATAATTACTTTATTTGATCCTGTGGTTGTGTTTCTTTCAGTTATTTAGCTTGCACACCTCCATTTGTTACTTAGGAGGTTTTAGCTACCCTGGCGGCTCAGACACTACTGGTGTAGTCTATTCTAGTGCGGCCAGTGAGTTATAAGGAATGGAGGTGACCGCATTCCCTATATTTGAAATGATGTTTCCCATAGCCGTCTTAGGAAGGAGTAGTTTCCAGCCTAGCTAAAGAGAACTCCTATACCCTTAGAGGAGAGTTGGGTTTTTCAAAAAAGTTAGAAAAGGGATGTACACCAGGGTTTCCAAGGTAACCTGTTGTGTATTTGCTACCGTCACTAGTGCGACGGCATATTGATTTGATGCGTTGTCTGATACTATTAAGTCAGAACCTCTCCTGGATAAACTCCAGGATCGGATGTAAGCTTTCAAGTTGGCTAATTCATTTATTTTAAATGCTTCCTTTTAAGTTACCAAACTGGCATAGATTTCAGGTTTTCTCTGTTCCAGTTCAGAGTCTTAGGGTTAGAGCCTTGTTCTACGGATGTATGCTCTAAGTCTAAGCTTTTAGCGATTCCTTACAAGGAGAGGACCTTGTTGGGACCTGGCTTGATGGAATTAATGTTTTTTGAAATTTTAAGAATTTCAACTAAAAAAATTAAAAATCCAAATAGCCTACTGTTGAATCAAAGCCAGCATGACGGATATGCCCCGATACGGGATCTTGTAGGGGGCAGACTTTACATCTTCACTCAGACTTGGGTTCGAGATGTTCAGAATCCCTGGGTAATAGAAAATAGAGTCCCAGGGATTCAAATTGGAGTTTTAAAGTTTTCCTTCCAGAGGCAGGTTTCGACTTTCAAGTTTAAATGCCAAAAGGAAAGGCGTTCGTACACTGCGTAGGAGACCTCTCCGCTCTGGGAGTGATTGTTCCCGTTCAGATTCAGGAACAGGGACTGGGGTTTATTCCAATCTATAAAAGAGGGAACCTTCAGACTAATTCTAAACCTCAAGAGTTTAAACAAGTTTCTCAAGGTACCGTCCTTCCAAATGGAAAATTTTCGTTCCATTCTTCCATTGATCCACGCGTATCTACATGT
>NW_026511379.1:0-36840 GCF_027579735.1 Bombina bombina | reverse complement strand
GGGAAGGGAGCTGTTTGGGAGGGATCAGGGGGTCTGATGTGTCAGGTGGGAGGCTGATCTCTACACTAAAGCTAAAATTAACCCTGCAAGCTCCCTACAAACTACCTAATTAACCCTTCACTGCTAGCCATAATACACGTGTGATGCGCAGCAGCATTTAGCGGCCTTCTAATTACCAGAAAGCAACGCCAAAGTCATATATGTCTGCTATTTCTGAACAAAGGGGATCCCAGAGAAGAATTTACAACCATTTGTGCCATAATTGCACAAGCTATTTGTAAATAATTTCAGTGAGAAACCTAAAATTGTGAAAAATTCAACGTTTTTTTTAATTTGATCGCATTTAGCGGTAAAATGGTGGCATGCAATATACCAAATGGGCCTTGATCAATACTTTGGGTTGTCTGCTACACTACACTAAAGCTAAAATTAACCCTATAAGCTCCCTACAAGCTCCCTAATTAACCCCTGCACTACTGGGCATAATACACGTGTGGTGCGCAGCGGCATTTAGCGGCCTTCTAATTACCAAAAAGCAATGCCAAAGCCATATATGTCTGCTATTTCTGAACAAAGGGGATCCCAAGAAAAATTTACAACCATTTATGCCATAATTGCACAAGCTGTTTGTAAATAATTTCAGTGAGAAACCGAAAGTTTGTGAAAAAGTGAACGACTTTTTGTATTTGATCGCATTTGGCGGTGAAATGGTGGCATGAAATATACCAAAATTGGCCTAGATCAATACTTTGGGATGTCTTCTAAAAAAATATATATACATGTCAAGGGATATTCAGGGATTCCTGAAAGATATCAGTGTCCCAATGTAACTAGCGCTAGTCTTGAATAAAATGGTTTGGAAATAGCAAAGTGCTACTTGTATTTATGGCCCTATAACTTGCAAAAAAAAGCAAAGAACATGTAAACATTGGGTATTTCTAAACTCAGGACAAAATTTAGAAAATATTTAGCATGGGTGTTTTTTGTGGTTGTAGATGTGTAACAGATTTTGGGGGTCAAAGTTAGAAAAAGTGTTTTTTTTCTATTTTTTTCTCATATTTTATAAAAAAAATTATAATAAATTATAAGATATGATGAAAATAATGGTATCTTTGGAAAGTCCATTTAATGGCGAGAAAAACGGTATATAATATGTGTGGGTACAATAAATGAGCAAGAGGAAAATTACAGCTAAACACAAACACCACAAAAATGTAAAAATAGCCTTGGTCCCAAACGGACAGAAAATGGAAAAGTGCTGCGGTCATTAAGGGGTTAAATCTCATCATCTCCTCTTCTACCTGTTTTTTATCCATGTGACTACTGATCACTCTCATAAACTGAGATTTTGGCAGAGCTTTTTTAAAGCTAGCAGATGACAGCTACTAGCTGCTAATAAATAGTTTTTATCTGTTAAGTGTAACCATTATTTTGGGTATTTTTTTATGATTCTCAAGTCCAAAAAAAATCTATAATCTCCAACGTGTAATTCAATTTGGAAGAAAATTTTCAAGAGCTAAGTTTAATTTTGCAAACAACTGCAGAAGCTCTTTTTCAGATCCACAACATATTACAAATAGGCCATCTATGTACCATTTAAAGATCCATTTAGTTTCATACTGTACACACTCTGCTATAAACAAATTTGCATACGATGGTGTTATCTCTCTAATCTAAAGTGGTTCAACTTAATTTCATTAATTTCCATTAATGTCAAAAAATATCAGACAACAAAGACATCATGAGGGGCATGACGTAGATAGACCGCGTTGAACCCGATTTTATATATATATTATTTTTTTTTATTTATTACACCCCACACACAAACACACACTATAAATTATCATTAAACATTAGTAAATATGTGTAAATGTGCAACAAGAACTTTGCTTCCTTAGAATCTAATTATCTTTTCACTTCAGTCCAAGGGCATATTTGTTGCCTTACACCAACTTAGGGACAAGTGGAGGGCTAAATATCGCTTTCATGAAATCAATATATGTGCTGCACTAAGAAATACCAGCACACGCTAATGTGCGCTGGTATTACAAGTTGACAGCAATGCAGTGAAGCATTGCGCTCACAAAAATGTGCTTCCATAGGCTTCAATGGGAGCCTCGTTCTCATGTTGTGAGACAAGACATGAGAATCTCACGATGGCAGCAAATTGTAAATATATATGATTATATGTATATATATTATGTGTTAATATGTGTATATACACATATTAAACACAAATACATATGCATATAAGCATATACATTTACTGGGAACACACAGTACCCATAGACCGCAATGTAAAAGGCACTTTTTTTTCCTAACACCCCACACCCGCCAACTTTAGCCCCCAAAATACTGTGTAGTGCAGTTATTTTATTAAAAAATAAAAATGCTTAAATTTAAATTTTTTAATAAAATACGCACTTCTGTATTTTGGGGTCATTTGCAGACATTTATAAAATTCACCAGAGATCTGATCTCTGGTTCATTTTGTAAACTAGTGCTTAAAGGGACAGTCTAGGCCAAAATAAACTTTCATGATTCAGATAGAGCATGTAATTTTAAACAATTTTCCAATTTACTTTTATCACCAATTTTGCTTTGTTCTCTTGGTATTCTTAGTTGAAAGCTTAACCTAGGAGGTTCATATGCTAATTTCTTAGACCTTGAAGCCCACCTCTTTCAGATTGCATTTTAACAGTTTTTCATCACTAGAGGGTGTTAGTTCACGTATTTCATATAGATAACACTGTGCTCGTGCACGAGAAGTTATCTGGGAGCAGGCACTGATTGGCTACACTGCAAGTTTGTCAAAAGAACTGAAAAAAGGGGCAGTTTGCAGAGGCTTAGATACAAGATAATCACAGAGGTTAAAAGTATATTAATATAACTGTGTTGATTATGCAAAACTGGGAAATGGGTAATAAAGGGATTATCTATCTTTTAAAACAAGAAAGGAAAAACCATAGGGTACAGTGGTGACTGTAGTTTAATGGAAAAATTACCTGCCTTAAAGTGACAGGGCGGGCCGTGGACTGGATACACTACAAGAGAAATAAATTTATCAGGTAAGCATAAATTATGTTTTCTCTTGTTAAGTGTATCCAGTCCACGGATCATCCATTACTTATGGGATACCAATACCAAAGCTAAAGTACACGGATGACGGGAGGGACAGGCAGGCTCTTTATACGGAAGGAACCACTGCCTGAAGAACCTTTCTCCCAAAAATAGCCTCCGATGAAGCTAAAGTGTCAAATTTTGTAAAATTTGAAAAAGTATGAAGCGAAGACCAAGTTGCAGCCTTGCAAATCTGTTCAACAGAGGCCTCATTCTTGAAGGCCCATGTGGACGCCACAGCTCTAGTAGAATGAGCTGTAATTCTCTTCAGGAGGCTGCCTGTCCAGCAGTCTCATAAGCTAAACGTATTATGCTACGAAGCCAAAAGAAGAGAGGTAGCGGAAGCTTTTTGACCTCTCCTCTGCCCAGAGTAAATGACAAAAACAGAGAAGACAGTTTGTCGAAAATTCCTTAGTTGCCTGTAAGTAAAATTTTTAGAGCACGGACTTCATCCAGTTGTGCAGTAGACGCTTCCTTCTTTGAAGAACGGATTTGGCATAAAGAAGGAACAACAATCTCTTGCTTGATATTCCCTGTTAGTAACTACCTTAGGTAAGAACCCAGGTTTAGTACGCAGGACTACCCTTATCTCGAATGAAAAATCAAATAAGGAGAATCACAATGTAAGGCTGATAATTCAGAGACTCTTCGAGCCGAGGAAATAGCCATTAAAAATAGAACTTTCCAAGATAAACAACTTAATATCAATATCAATGGAAGAGGGGCGTTCAAACGGAACGCCCTGAACACATTTAAGAACAAGGTTTAAACTCCCATGGTGGGGCAACCACCAGTCTGAAACACAGGCTATAATCCTGGCCAAAGCCTGACAAAAAGCCTGGACGTCTGGAAACTTCTGACAGACGTTTGTGTAACAGAATGGACAGAGCCTGAGATCTGTCCCTTTAATGAACTAGCAGATAAACCCCTTTTCTAAACCCTCTTGTAGAAAAGACAATATCCTAGGAATCCTAACCTTACTCCAAAGAGTAACCTTTGGATTCACACCAATATAGGTATTTACGCCATATCTTATGGTAAATCTCTTCTGGTAACAGGTTTCCTAGCCTGTATTAAGGTATCAATAACTGACTCAGAAAATCCCACGTCTTGATATAAATCAAGCGTTCAATCTTCCAAGCAGTCAGCTTCAGAGAAGTTAGATTTTGATGTTTTGAAGGGCCCTGTATCAGAAGATCCTGTTTCAGAGGTAGAGGACCAAGGTGGACAGGATGACAAGTCCACCTCGGTCTGCATTACCAAGATCCTGCGTGGCCAACGCAGGTGCTATTAGAATCACTGATGCTCTCTCCTGTTTGATTCTGGCAATCAATCGAGGAAGCATCGGGAAGGGTGGAAACACATAAGCCATCCCGAAGGTCCAAGGTGCTGTCAAAGCATCTATCAGAACCGCTCCCGGATCCCTGGATCTGGACCCGTAACGAGGAAGCTTGGTTCTGTCGAGACGCCATGAGATCTATCTCTGGTTTGCCCCAACGTCGAAGTATTTGGGCAAAGACCTCCGGATGAAGTTCCCACTCCCCCGGATGAAAAGTCTGACGACTTAAGAAATCCGCCTCCCAGTTCTCCACTCCCGGGATGTGGATTGCTGACAGGTGGCAAGAGTGAGACTCTGCCCAGCGAATTATCTTTGATACTTCCATCATTGCTAGGGAGCTTCTTGTCCCTCCCTGATGGTTGATGTAAGCTACAGTCGTGATGTTGTCCGACTGAAACCTGATGAACCCCCGAGTTGTTAACTGGGGCCAAGCCAGAAGGGCATTGAGAACTGCTCTCAATTCCAGAATGTTTATTGGTAGGAGACTCTCCTCCTGATTCCATTGTCCCTGAGCCTTCAGAGAATTCCAGACAGCGCCCCAACCTAGTAGGCTGGCGTCTGTTGTTACAATTGTCCAGTCCGGCCTGCTGAATGGCATCCCCCTGGACAGATGTGGCCGAGAAAGCCACCATAGAAGAGAATTTCTGGTCTCTTGATCCAGATTCAGAGTAGGGGACAAGTCTGAGTAATCCCCATTCCACTGACTTAGCATGCACAATTGCAGCGGTCTGAGATGTAGACGTGCAAAGGGTACTATGTCCATTGCTGCTACCATTAAGCCGATCACCTCCATGCATTGAGCTACTGACGGGTGTTGAATGGAATGAAGGACACGGCATGCATTTTGAAGCTTTGTTAACCTGTCTTCTGTCAGGTAAATCTTCATTTCTACAGAATCTATAAGAGTCCCCAAGAAGGGAACTCTTGTGAGTGGAAAGAGAGAACTCTTCTTTTCGTTCACCTTCCATCCATGCGACCTTAGAAATGCCAGTACTAACTCTGTATGAGACTTGGCAGTTTGAAAGCTTGAAGCTTGTATCAGAATGTCGTCTAGGTACGGAGCTACCGCAATTCCTCGCGGTCTTAGTACCGCCAGAAGAGCACCCAGAACCTTTGTGAAGATTCTCGGAGCCGTAGCCAATCCGAATGGAAGAGCTACAAACTGGTAATGCCT
Organism: Bombina bombina; assembly: GCF_027579735.1. Classification (NCBI taxonomy): domain Eukaryota; kingdom Metazoa; phylum Chordata; class Amphibia; order Anura; family Bombinatoridae; genus Bombina; species Bombina bombina. The sequence goes on along the minus strand of NW_026511379.1, from coordinate 31,207 downwards.
GTCTAGAAAGGCAAACCTTAGATACCGGTAATGATCTTTGTGAATCGGTATGTGAAGGTAAGCATCCTTTAAATCCACTGTGGTCATGTACTGACCCTTTTGGATCATGGGTAAAATTGTCCGAATAGTTTCCATTTGAACGATGGAACTCTTAGGAATTTGTTTAGGATCTTTAAATCCAAGATTGGCCTGAAAGTTCCCTCTTTTTTGGGAACCACAAACAGATTTGAGTAAAACCCTTGTCCTTGTTCCGCGGTCGGAACCGGATGGATCACTCCCATTAATAAAAGATCTTGTACGCAGCGATAGAAACGCCTCTTTCTTTATTCTGGATTGTTGACAAACTTGACAGATGAAATCTCCCTTCTTGGAGGAGAAGATTTGAAGTCCAGAAGGTATCCCTGAGATATTATCTCTAACGCCCAGGGATCCTGAACATCTCTTGCCCAAGCCTGGGCGAAGAGAGAAAGTCTGCCCCCCACTAGATCGTTCCCGGATCGGGGGCCCTCAATTCATGCTGTCTTAAGGGGCAGCTGACAGGTTTCCTGGCCTGCTTGCCCTTGTTCCAGGAATGGTTAGGTTTCCAGCCCTTGTCTGTTAGCGTGCTACAGATCCTTCCTGTTTTGGTGCAGAGGAAGTTGATGCTGCTCCTGCCTTGAATACGAAAGGAACGAAATTAGACTGTCTAGCCCTTGGTTTGGCTCTGTCTGAGGCAGGGCATGGCCTTTACCTCCAGTAATGTCAGCGATTAATTTCTTTCAATACGGCCCGAATAAGGTCTGCCCTTTGAAAGGTATATTAAGTAATTTAGACTTAGAAGTAACAATCAGCTGACCAGGATTTTAGCCACAGCGCCTGCGTGCCTGAATGGCGAATCCTGAATTCTTCGCCGTAAGTTTAGTAAGATGTACTACGGCCTCCGAAATGAATGAATTAGCTAGTTTAAGGACTCTAAGCCTGTCCGTAATGTCGTCCAGAGTAGGCTGAACCAATGTTCTCTTCCAGAGACTCAATCCAGAATGCCGCTGCAGCCGTGATCGGCGCAATGCATGCAAGGGGTTGCAATATAAAACCTTGTTGAACAAACATTTTCTTAAGGTAACCCTCTAATTTTTTATCCATTGGATCTGAAAAAGCACAGCTATCCTCCACCGGGATAGTGGTAACGCTTAGCTAAGGTAGAAACTGCTCCCTCCACCTTAGGGACCTGTTTGCCATAAGTCCCTTGTGGTGGCGTCTATTGGAAACATTTTTCTAAATATCGGAGGGGGTGAGAACGGCACACCGGGTCTATCCCACTCCTTAGTAACAATTTCAGTAAGTCTCTTAGGTATAGGAAAAACCTCAGTACTCGTCGGTACCCGCAAAAATATTTATCCCAACCTACACATTTTCTCTGTATTGCAACTGTGTTACAATCATTCAGAGCCGCTAACACCTCCCCTAGTAATACACGGAGGTTTTCCAGTTTAAATTTAACATTTGAAATATCTGAATCCAGTCTGTTTGGATCAGAACCGTCACCCACAGAATGAAGCTCTCCGTCCACATGTTCTGCCATCCTGTGACGCAGTGTCCTGACATGGCCCTAATATTATCAGCGCACTCTGTTCTCACCCCAGAGTGATCACGCTTACCTCTTAGTTCTGGTAATTAGCCAAAACCTCAGTCATAACAGTAGCCATATCCTGTAATGTGATTTGTAATGGCCGCCCAGATGTACTCGGCGCTACAATATCACGCACCTCCCTCTGAGCGGGAGATGTAGGTACTGACACGTGAGGCGAGTTAGTCGGCATAACTCTCCCCTCGTTGGTTTGGTGAAATTTGTTCAATTTGTACAGATGACTTTTATTTAAAGTAGCATCAATACAGTTAGTACATAAATTTCTATTGGGCTCCACTTTGGCATTGCAACAAATGACACAGGTATCATCCTCTGAATCAGACATGTTTAACACACTAGCAAATAAACTTGCAACTTGGAAATACAATTCAATTAGAATAATATTAAAACGTACTGTGCCTTTAAGAAGCACAGAAGATCTATGACAGTTGAAAATTAATAAATTGAAACAGTTATAGCCTCAATCCTTGTAAATAACACAACTTTAGCAAAGGTTTAATCCCATTAGCAAGATAACAAATTCTGAAAGCAGGAAACAAATACAGAATAAACGTTTTTTATCTCAGTCAAACTATAATTCTCACAGCTCTGCTGAGAGAAATTACTTCCCTCAAAATAAGTTTTGAAGACCCCTGAAGCTCTGTAGAGATGAACCGGATCATGCAGGAATACAATGAGTTGCTGACTGAAATATTGATGTGTAGAAAAAGCGCCAAAAAACGGCCCCTCCCCCTCACACACAGCAGTGAGGGGATCAGTAAACTGTCATAAATTAAATAAAACGACTGCCAAGTGGAAAAAAATATGCCCAAAACATTTTTTCACCCAGTACCTCAGAAAATTAAACGATTTTACATGCCAGCAAAAAAACGTTTAACATTAATAAATTGAGTGTTATTAAAAAGCCTGTTGCTAGTCCCTGCAAATTAGGCTAAAGTTTTATGCATACAGTATAATTCCAGTGAAGTGCCATTCCCCAGAATACTGAAGTGTAAAATATACATACATGACAGCCTGATACCAGTTGCTGCTACTGCATTTAAGGCTGAGTTTACATTATATCGGTATGGCAGAATTTTCTCATCAATTCCATTGTCAGAAAATAATAAGCTGCTACATACCTCTTTGCAGATTAATCTGCCCGCTGTCCCCTGATCTGAAGTTTACCTCTCCTCAGATGGCCGAGAAACAGCAATATGATCTTAACTACTCCGGCTAAAATCATAGAAAAACTCAGGTAGATTCTTCTTCAAATTCTACCAGAGAAGGAATAACACACTCCGGTGCTATTATAAAATAACAAACTTTTGATTGAAGGTATGAAACTAAGTATAATCACCACAGTCCTCTCACACATCTATCTATTCGTTGGGTGCAAGAGAATGACTGGTAATGGCAGTTAGGGGAGGAGCTATATAGCAGCTCTGCTGGGTGAATCCTCTTGCACTTCCTGTTGGGGAGGAGTTAATATCCCATAAGTAATGGATGATCCGTGGACTGGATACACTTAACAAGAGAAATACCCTTAACGACCAAGGATGTACCCTGCACGTCCTTTGTCTGGAAAGCAGCTGGAAGCGATCCTGCTCGCTTCCAGCTGCTTTCCGTAATTGCAGTGATGCCTCGATATCAAGACATCCTGCAATAACCCTTAGTAGCCATCCGATGCAGAGAGGGCCACTCTGTGGCCCTCCCTGCACCGGACATCTATGGCTTTCATCGTTGGTGGGAGCGTGTATGGGAAGCGGTGGCGGCCATCGATGGCCCAGATGATGTGGAGGGGGGCAGGATCGTGGGCAGGGATGCCCGGGGGCACGCGGACGCGCGCACGGGGAGGCGGGGGCATGCACGGGAGGGAGCGGGAGGGAACCGCTACACTACAGAATATAATATAAGTAAAAATGTAAAAAAAAAAAAAAAAAAAGTCATCAGCGAATGTTGGGTGCTCTGTTGAGGAGGGAAGCTACACTACAGAAAAAAAATGGGAGAAAAAAAAAAATAAAACCATTTTTTCTACAAACTGGGTACTGGCAGACAGCTGCCAGTACCCAAGATGGCCCCCAATAAGGCAGAGGAGGAGGGTTAGAGAGCTGTTTGGGGGGGGGGGGATCAGGGAGGTTGGAGGCTATGGGGGATTCTACAAAGCAGCATATGTAAATATGCCAAAAGCACACGAAAAAACCAACAAAAAGATACCTTTTATTTTAGTACTGGCAGACTTTCTGCCAGTACTTAAGATGGCGGGGACAATTGTGGGTGTGGGGGAGGGAAGGAAGCTGTTTGGGAGGGATCAGGGTGTGATGTGTCAGGTGGGAGGCTGATCTCTACTCTAAAGCTAAAATCAACCCTGCAAGCTCCCTAGAAACTACCCAATTAACCCCTTCACTGCTAGCCATAATACATGAGTGATGTGAGGCATTTAGCGGCCTTCTAATTACCAAAAAGCAACGCCAAAGTCATATATGTCTGCTATTTCTGAACAAAGGGGATCCCAGAGAAGCATTTACAACCATTTGTGCCATAATTGCACAAGCTGTTTGTAAATAATTTCAGTGAGAAACCTAAAATTGTGAAAAAATTAAAGTTTTTTTTAATTTGATCGCATTTGGCGGTGAAATGGTGGCATGAAATATACCAAAATGGGCCTAGATCAATACTTTGGGTTCTCTACTACACTACACTAAAGCTAAAATTAACCCTAAAAGCTCCCTACATGCTCCCCAATTAACCCATTCACTGCTGGGCATAATACACGTGTTGTGCACAGTGGCATTTAGCAGCCTTCTAATTACCAAAAAGCAAAGCCAAAGCCATATATGTCTGCTATTTATGAACAAAGGGGATCCAAGAGAAGCATTTACAACCATGTATTCCATAATTGCATAAGTTGTTTGTAAATAATTTCAGTGAGAAACCTAAAGTTTGTGAAAACATTTGTGAGAAAGTGAACATTTTTTTTTTATTTGATCGCATGTGGCGGTGAAATGGTGGCATGAAATATACCAAAATGGGCCTAGATCAATACTTTGGGATGTCTTCTAAAAAAAAAATATATATATACACATGTCAATGGATATTCAGAGATTCCTGAAATATATTAGTGTTTCAATGTAACTAGCGCTAATTTTGAAAAAAAAAAGTGGTTTGGAAATAGCAAAGTGCTACTTGTATTTATGGCCCTATAACTTGCAAAAAAAGCAAAGAACATGTAAACATTGGGTATTTCTAAACTCAGGACAAAGCGTAAGTGTTTGATTCCAGCTCTGCATACAGTGAGCTGAGCTTCCTATTGTAAGAACAGCAGTATAACTTATATTTAAAACAAATCGAATTAATGCAGCTGCTCCTACAGTAGAAAAATAAAGCTCAGTACACAAGGATCCTCATTGCCTAAATAACTTATATACGGGAAACAACAAACGCTTTCCCTCTTAAAAGGGACACTAAACCCAAATGTTTTCTTTAATGATTCAGAGAGAGCATGCAATTTTAAGCAACTTTCTAATGTACATCTATTATCATTTTTTGTTGTTCTCTTGCTATCTTTATTTGAAAAGCAGGAATGTAAAGCTTAGAAGCCGGACCATTTTTGGTTCAGCGCATGGGTACCACTGGTTGATTGGTAACTAAATGTAGCCACCAATAAGCAAGTGCTATCCAGTGTGCTGAACCAAAAATAGGCCGGCTACTAAGATTTACATTCTTGCTTTTCAAATAAAGATAGCAAAGAACAAAGACAAATTAATAATAGAGCATGCAATTTTAATAACTTTCTAATTTACTTCTATCTGAATCATGAAAGAAAAAAATGTGGGTTTTAGTGTCCCTTTAAGTATGATTATTTTCAAACAGACCATATAAAAAAATGCTGGCTAAATATTTAGTTGCATTTCTCAAGTTATATTTGCCAGATGAATCATTGTCAAAGTCCCATAACTTTTTTCTCTTTGACTGTGGAAAGCAGGAATTAAAGGTAAGTAACCTGTTAGCTGAAAAGTGTCAGTGCATATGGAGCAATTGTAGCCCCCATCCTGACACTCACCTCCCTACAAAGCTGATAGAATCAAATTAGGCTGCTAGCCCATACAGAGGAGCTTTCCCCTTCCTCTGTGTAAGCAAACAGAGGGGACAGAGTGTAGCAGATAGATGGGGCAATCTACTGAATTATAGCGGACACCACATTGCTATAGGGAATGGAACTAGTAAGGAGATAAAGATGAATGGGTTCTGAAATGATCTTCTTAGAGTAATATTTAATACATTCTTCAGTGTCATTTTATAGTAAAAACAAGCAGACATGTGAGAGTGGACAAAAGCATAACTAGGAAACTGATTCAACCCTTTTGTTACTTTCGACTTATCCCTTGTCTCATAACTTGAAGCTAGATAATGAGGGACGGCGAATAGAAAAACAAAGCTTCCTCCACCCAACTCTGTACACAGCATGAGCTGTAGAGGTGAAGGACGCTTACTCGTTGCCTAGGAGACAGCTGAGCTGTGGCTCAGCTGTTGATTGGTGCATTCTCCTGCACTGGTTACATCCTCTGAATCCTGCTGCCGACTGCGGCAAAGTGCACATGAGCAGTCACACATAGCAGTGAAAATATATAAAACTTAAAATTTTTATACAGTTTACATTTGTAAAATAACTATAATGTTCCTTTAATACAGCACTGTTTGCACACACACAGCAATGCATAAATTAATACAGCACAACTGCACACATAGAGCAATGTTTAAATAATACAGCACAACTGCACACACAGCAATGTTTAAATAATACAGCACAACTGCACACACAGAGCAATGTTTAAATAATACAGCACGACTGTTTGCACACACACACCAATGTATCAATACAGCACGACTGTTTGCACACACACAGCAAATGTATCAATTAATAGAGCACTACTGTTTGCACACACACAGCAATGTATCGATTAATACAGCACACTGTTTGCACACACACACACCAATGTATCAATACAGCACGACTGTTTGCACACACACAGCAAATGTATCAATACAGCACTACTGTTTGCACACACACAGCAATGTATCGATTAATACAGCACGACTGTTTGCACACACACAGCAATGTATCAATTAATACAGCACGCCTGTTTGCACACACACAGCAATGTATAAATTAATACAGCACACCTGTTTGCACACACACAGCAATATATAAATTAATACAGCACAACTGTTTGCACACACACAGCAATGTATAAATTAATACAGCACTACTGTTTGCACACACACAGCAATGTATAAATTAATACAGCACTACTGTTTGCACACACAGCAATGTATCAATTAATACAGCATGCCTGTTTTCACACACTGAGCAATGTATAAATTAATACAGCATGCCTGTTTTCACACACTGAGCAATGTATAAATTAATACAGCACACTATTTGCACACACACAGCAATATATAAATTAATACAGCACAACTGTTTGCACACACACACACACACAGCAATGTATAAATTAATACAGCCTTGTATAAATTAATACAGCACGACTGCACACACACAGAAATGTATAAATTAATACAGCACAACGGCACTCACAGCAATGTATAAATTACTACAGCACGACTGCACACACAGAGCAATGTATAAATTACTACAGCACAACTGCACACACAGAGCAATGTATAAATTACTACAGCACAACTGATTGCACACACAGAGCACTATATAAATTAATACAGCATGATTGCACACACAGAGCACTATATAAATTAATACAGCATGATTGCACACACAGAGCAATGTATAAATTAATACAGCACTGTTTACACACACACAGCAATGTATAAATTACTACAGCACTGTTTGCATACACACACACACACACACAGCAATGTATAAATTACTACAGCACGACTGTTTGCACACACACACAGAGCACCCAGGGCCGTCTTTAACACTGGGCAAAAAGGGCAGCTGCCCAGAGCTCAGTCTTTGTTGAGGGGCCCAAGAGTCAATTTTTTAAATAAAAAAAAAAAAATTTGGTTCATGCCAGACTGCTGATGCCATGTGACGTGGGACACACACAGTCAGTCCTAATACTGTCACAGTCAAAAGTTCTTTGCTTTTATTTATTTGTGAGAAAATGTGCCAGACCGTGCCGGTGTCATGTGACATGCCAAGCTAGTGCTATGTGCTGTTTTAGAATTGCACTGTGCAGCACTGAATATTAAGTCCTAACTTGGCATCCAGACAATCCCACTGCATCAGAAAAGGTCCTGCTGGGGTTACCACTGTTACCAGGTAACTGCTCTGGTAGTGGGGATTGTTTCTGGGTAGGGCTGACTGTAGGCGCATGCAGCAGAAAGCTGGAGCACAGGCACGTGAGGATTTGAGCATTTGTGCAGCTGCACACACTGCTCTCTTCAGTCTTGAGGCTTTGTGACTCATCTCACACTGTATCCATGCAGCCTTGGACAGACAGCATCCAGTCTGCAGGTCCCCTTAGCCCTGCTCTTGTTGCTGTGGCCCTAAGATCAACTAACTTAAGTTTGTTAGGGGAACAGTGCTGTGTAGAAAGGTGTCAGTGGAAAAATAAGTGAGTGCACACATGCCCCTCCCCCATGCAGCATTGTCTAGTGCAGGGTGAGAGGGAACCTGTATCATACCTGTTACCCTTACCTTCATTCAGAATACTGTCCACACTCAAGCCTTCATTGATTCAGGGGCAGCTGGAAACTTTCTGGATCACCGTTTTATGATTCAAGCTGGCTTGCCTCTTCTGCAGAAAAGACATTGTCTCAAAATAACAACTCTAGATGGCACACCCTTGGTTCAGGGTTGATCCATTTTGAGTCGGCACCCCTGACCCTGACTGTGGGAGTCCTTCACACTGAACAGCTGCAGTTCGAGGTCATTCATTCATTCCCCAGCACAGCCTGTTATCCTTGGTCTTCCTTGGCTTCGGATACACAATCCACACAGTTCGACTGGGCAAAAGGACAACTGGCCTCTGGGGTACCTCCTGTTTCCACTCCTGCCTTTCTAAAGTCACTCCTCTGCTCCGCATTCCCATAGCCAGTATACAGACTCCTCCAAACCTTCCCTCAGTATAAGCGGACTTCGCAGATGTGTTTGAGAAAAAAGCAGCTGACGTGCTGCCACCCCACCGTCCTGACTACAAGATCAATCTTTTTCCTGGAGCCCACTTCCTAAAAGGAAGGACTTATCCACTCTCCAAAGCTGAAACCAAATCTATGGGAGGAGTACATCCAAGAGAACCTAGCTAAAGGTTTAATTCGCCCTGTCTCCTCTCCTGCTAGGGCAGGCTTCTTTTTCGTCAGTAAGAAGGATGGTGGACTCAGACCCTGCATCGACTACAGGGCTTTAAACAACATAACTAAGAATCGCTATCCCATTCCTTTGATCACCGAACTGTATGACTCACTCCAGGATGCTCGCTTCTTCACCAAGCTGGACTTACATGGGGGAATACACCCCGATTCGTATCTTTCCAGGCCACGAATGGAAGACCGCCTTCAACACAGGATCAGGCATTACGAATACCTTGTAATGCCCTTTGGGCTGTGCAACGCCCCTGCAGTCTTTCCAGGCATTTGTCAACGATGTCTTCCGTGACCTCCTCAACCACACTGTCATCGTCTATCTGGATGACATCCTTGTTTTCTCTTCCACTTTAGAAGAGCAACATAGGCACATGAGACAGGTGCTTCTTCGTCTCAGAGCAAATTCTTTGGTAGCCAAGCTAGAAAAATGTGAGTTTGACCAAGTCCAGATCCAGTTCCTAGGTTATGTCATCTCGAAGGAGGGTTTTGCCATGGATCCTGCTAAACTCACTGCAGTTCTAGACCTCAACCTACTTCATTAAAGGAACTACAGAGATTATTGGGGTTCTCCAATTATTACCGCAAGTTTATAAAGAACTTTTCTCAAATAGTCACTCCACTCACTGAATTGACAAAATGTAACAAAGACTGTAAACATTTGCCTCCTGAAGCCATTAATGCCTTCTCTCGTCTGAAGGTGGTTTTCTGTTCTGCTCCTGTGCTCCATCATCCTGATCCTGACCTACAATTCACTTTAGAAATTGATGCCTCCAAGATAGGGGCTGGAGCAGTTCTAACCCAAAGGGATCCCTTGACTTCCAAGTCACACCCTGTAGCCTTTTTCTCTAAACGCTTTACTCCTGCAGATAGGAATTACGATGTGGGTAATCGTGAACTCTTAGCCATTAAGATGGCCTTGACTGAATGGCGTCATTGGTTAGAGGGCACCGCCAATCCCATTCAGATTCCCACCGACCACAAGAATCTGACTTAACTAGAGACTGCTCATCGACTCACACCTCGACAGGCCAGGTGGGCCTTGTTCTTTTCCCGTTTTAAACTTTGTGGTCTTGTATCTTCCTGAGACCAAGAACAAGAAGGCGGATGCCCTTTCCCGTCAGTTACCTCACTCAAGTGATTCCTCTGAAGCTCCTATTGAACATCATACTCCCCTCCTGTGTGGTTGCTCAACTAAATACCACACTTCTGCAAAGACTGCAACATGCTCAGTCCAGTAAACCTCCTGGAGCCCCCGTGGCCTCCGATATCCTCTTTGTGCCTCTGAACCTACACCCCTGTGCTATCCTGGGCTCATGATAGTAAACTCTCAGGACATCCTGTTTGACTAGGACCTTTAAGCGTCTTTCTCAACATGTATGGTGGCCTACTATGAAGTCTGACGCTCAGGATTATGTGAAAGCCTGCACAACTTGTGCTGCCAACAAAACTCCCCGATCCTTGCCTCCTGGCTTGCTCCAACCATTGTCCATTCCCAAACAACCATGGACACACATAACTATTGACTTCATTGTGGACCTCCCACCTTCTGACCATCATACAGTTATCTGGGTTGTGGTGGATCGGTTTCCAGGCCTTAACGAAAATGACATCGGCCCAGGAATTATTGTCTCTTTCTCTTGCATATGGTACGACTTCATGGCATTCCTGTGAATATTGTTTCTGACAGGGGTCCACAATTCATCTTTACCTTTTGGAGAGCCTTTTGCAAGTTAATTGGAACCACTGTTTCCTTGTCTTCTGGCTACCATCCTCAAACCAATGGACTGAGAGGGGAAACCAGGATCTCAAGGCCTACCTTAGAGCCTTCGTCAATTCTCTCCATACCAATTTGTCTGACTTGCTGCCCTTAGCCGAGCTGGCAAGAAACACTCATTGGCACTCTTCTCTACAACGCTCTCCATTTCAAGCCGCAGCAGGGTATCAACCTTTTGTCTTCCCTCTTTCTGCTCAGTACACTGGGGTTCCTGCTGCAGACCACTATGTTACTGAACTCACCACTCATTGGCGGTGTATTCGCTCTCAGCTACGTTCAGTTGTCTCTAGATATACAGTAAAAGGTTTGCTGATCGTCATAGAGCCTCTGTATGTGCCATTTCAGTAGGTGAACGTGTTTGGGTCTCTACTCGACATATTCCTCTACGTCAAAACTGTCACAAATTGGGACCTAGGTTTATCGGTCCTTACAAAGTCAAACCCTGCCTGCCTGACCATTCTAGCGGTTTACCCTTGGACTGATTTACCGTTGCCAAACCCTGCCTGCCTGACCATTCTAGTGGTTTACCTTTGGACTGCTTTACTGTTGCCGCTGAAGACTATCCTGTCTGTGGTGAGTGCTATTTATCTCATCATGCAAACTTTCTCTGTTCTGGGATATTCCCTATCATTCTCGACGCCGGGATAAGAAGACTACTGGCCGAGTTCGGTCTGATAGTGGAGTATCCCACAAGCATAACACACACATACAGCAATGTATAAATTAATACAGCACAACTATTTGCACACACAGAGCAATATATAAATTAATACAGCACGACTATTTGCATACACACAGTAATGTATAAATTAATACAGCACGACTGTTTGCACACACAGAGCAATGCATAAATTAACACAGCACGACTGTTTGCACACACAGAGCAATGCATAAATTAACACAGCACGACTGTTTGCACACACACAGAGCAACGTATAGATTTATAGAGATGTGCACAAGTAGGAGGAAGTACGTCACTCCCCCTCATGAAGACCTCATACAAGAGTAGTAGTTTTGTTCCACTCCAACTGTCTGTGCACTGTAGATATCAATCTATAAAAAAGATACTTGGAGGCCATTGTCTTCATATAGATGCTTTAGGATGGGTATCTGTCAGAGGCGGATCCAGAGCAAATTACTGGGAGGGGCAATGTGCCAAAATCTTGTAGCAACACAGTCAATACAAAAAAATCCAAATGTATGTATATTTAAAGGGATAGTCAAGTCCAAAATAAACTTTTATGATTCAAATAGGGCATGTAATTTTAAACAACTTTCCAATTTACTTTTATCACCAATTTTGCTTTGTTCTCTTGGTATTCTTAGTTAAAAGCTAAACCTCGAAAGGTTCATATGCTAATTTCTTAGACCTTGAAGGCTGTCTCTAATCTAAATGCATTTTGACCGTTCACCACTAGAGGCATTAGTTCATGTGTTTCATATAATAACATTGAGCTAATTCACGAGAATTTACCATTGAGACAGCACTGATTGGCTAAAATGCAAGTCTGTCAAAATAACTGAAATAAGGGGGCAGTCTGCTGAGGCTTAGATACAAGGTAATTACAGAAGTAAAATGTGTATAATTATAACTGTGTTGGTTATGCAAAACTGGGGAATTGGTAATTAAGGGATTATCTATCTTTTAAAACAACAAAAATTCTGGTATTGACTGTCCCTTTAAACTAAACAATGTGTTTATTCTCCTCACAAATAAATGAGTAGAATTAAAAATATAAATTTGGCTAGAGTGTGTCTTTTAGGACACCAGTAATACAACATAAGTATCTGTATTCTTATTATAATTACTAATTATTTGTAGATTGGGTTGCCACCTTTAGTGGGGAATACAACAGCTAGAAAAAAAAAATAACAGTATGCAAATAAGTACTTCATTTCCAAATAGCGCACAATGTCAAAAGGAAGTGAATAATCGGGAATGGTGAACCTGAAAGTTTTGCCAACTACAAAAGCCTACTCAATAGGCATGTGCATTTTGTTAGCTGCTGGATGCGGAAGAGGGCGGACACTTATGGCATTCAGCTCGTATCGGAGTGAGATTTCGTCTTGTTGAAAGTGCAAATCCTGATCTGGTTGCACATTCACAAAGAAATCAAGCTCTGAAAAGAGCTAAATGCCACAAGTGGCCACCTTCTTCCGCATTTTAAACTTTATGAACATATGGTATAAAATTATCGATGTATAACTATACAACTTTCTTAAAGATCATTTATAACACAGATTATAAATGGCTGAAAAAAGTTTTGGGCAAAAGAAAGATCTAGCCAAATCCATACAATTATATCTACAACTATACAAATAGGAATATCACTGATAGTCTTGTCTCAGAAATAAATGCAATCAGACATTACTATCCCTCTAAACAGCTGAAGGCACAGGCAGTATTCTTGAAGGGATTCTAAACCCAATTTTTTTTCATGATTCAGATTTTAATTTAAGCAACTTTCTAATTTACTCCTATTATCATTTTTTTCTTCGTTCTCTTGGTATCTTTATTTGATAAGCAAGAATATAAGCTAAGAAGCATGGTCATTTTGGTTCAGACCCTGGGTAGCACATGTTGATTGGTGGCTACATTTAGCTCCATCTGAATCATGAAAAAAATGGGTTTAGTATCCCTTTAATACAGGTACTAAATCATTTTAAATGGTCAGTAAACACCTTGTAATTATAAGACATTTCTGTTTTATTGCAATAGAATAACATATTAGCCAAGTCTTAACTTTTTAAAAACAAATTAACATCATTTTTACTGCAATTGTTTTACAATAGCCAAACTCCACCAACCATTTGGCTTATTTGCTGGAGCCAATCTGAGCTTTAGTCCTCAGACAAGAAGGCTAGCCCGGTTACAATGTACAATAGAGTGTATTGTTCTTCAGTAAAATCAAAATAAGGAAATGTATATAGCAGGGTTAGTCTTGATAAGTCAGCAGGGTGCAAATTACATGAAAAGTGGGCAAAATAAATAATGAAAGTATATTACAGAGCTGTTTCATTATGTAGAATTAAACATTTTGTATCCATTCTTAAGATTTTATCCAAATATTAAGGTGTTTACTGTCCCTTTAAATCAAAGCTTCTGCAGCCCCCGCCTTCAGGTCAGGAATCACAGAGCAACAAGCAGCTCCTCCCACATGAGACATAAATGGAATTAACCCAGTGGCTTCTAGAAAGTCTGCAATTAATAAACTGCACAGCAGTACACTACTACACTTCATTCCTCTCTGTTAGCCATTGGGTTAAAAGGGTATTTTACTTGAAGCCTAGCTAGGCGGACAATTATTAAATTCTGCCCTTGCAGAAGAGGTTATTTTCGTTTCTAGCACATGAGCACAAGTCCAAAAGAGAAAAAGTACAGCAGCCAGCCCACCTGTTTCTCGTAGGCCCTGTCTGATCGCTGTATGTACCGCAGTCTGATCGTTAAGCAGCCTGAGCCATGCAGGCTTTACTTACGGTGTTTGAAGCCAGGATGGAAGCTTGAAAGAAACCATGACAACGGTGATGTCATGGATTAGGCGTGTTCCTGTGCTGGCTCAGTGACTGACAGCTGCATCCGCCAATTGGCATTCAAGAACAAGATGCAAGGAATGTTGGGTCCTCAGCAGCACAGTTTGTTTGATCACTGTGAGAGCAGCTCTGAGAGCTTGTCCCTGACAGACACACAGTGCAGCTGCAGCACATTGCAAACTGAGCTTCAGCTAGACTAATAATTATTCTTTTTAAACTCTGCAGTTGTGTTCGGTCTACTGCAGAAGTTGTTTAAGTAATGACAGCATTTTGTTATGCTGCGTTCTAAAATGCATGCATTTCCTTCGTTTTCTTAAAAGAAAATAGTTTGTTTATACAAATAAACAATATAATCCTGTTTATAGTAAACCGTTAGAAATGTATACAATCATGCAGAAATGTATAAAAAATGAAGGCTGACAGTTCCATACAATGTATCCAGGTGAGCAGAGCTGATGTGCTGGTTGAGTCTATGGGGGAAAAAAGTTTTTTTGAACCATGGTGGATTTGATTTAAAGGGACAGTCTACACCAGAATTTGTTATTGTTTAAAAAGATAGATAATCCCTTTATTACCCATTCATTAGTTTTGCATAACCAACACAGTTATATAAATACACTTTTTACCTCTGTGATTACCTTGTATCTAAGCCTCTGCAAACTGCCCACTTATTTCAGTTCTTTTGACAGACATAAATTGTAGCCAATCAGAGCTGGCTCACCTGAAGTCCACGTGCGTGAGCACAGTGTTATCTATATGACACACATGAACTAACACCCTCTAGTGGTGAAAAACTGTCAAAATGCTCTTAGAGAAGAGGTGGGCTTAAAGGGATTAGACATTAGAATATGAACTAGGTTTAGCTTTAAACTAAGAATACCAAGAAACAAAGCAAAATTGGTGATAAAAGAAAATTGGAAAATTGTTTAAAATTACATTCTCTATCTGAATCATGAAAGTTTATTTTGGACTAGACTTTCCCTTTAAATCATGGTTTTCATTTTTAGACTAATAACTTTTCAGATAATGTTTCTGGTTATATCAAACCATTATTTATTTGGTTATTTATCATTAGATATGCATAGATAGATCATTGATATTAAATTATTGGGAGGTGAACTGTCTCCAGTTTAGTAAGTTATTCATTCATATTTGATCAACTGTTCAGCTATATTTTATTGGAAGGTGAAAAATAATGATTAGCTTTATTTAGCTAAATAAAAATAACCATTACTTTAATAATAACAATTTAATTTGTTTTATTTAACTAAAACAGTAACATTATATTTGATTTTTAATGCTTGCCCTTCCCTCCTCAAACTTAGGTCCTTGTGCAGATCTATTCCACTCCAAAAAATCTTCTATTCAGTGAGCTTCTTGACACTTAGTATGGTTTAATTCTGTGTACATAGATTTAGAGGGGAGCAATGGCATTAAAGCGACAGTACAGTCAAAATGTTAGAAACACAAATTTTAGTTTGAAAGATGTTTAACTTTATCTTACTATCCTGAGATCTTGATGTGAAAGAGAGAGATGCCTACATTATTTATAAGGTCTAAAAAATGACAGAGATTTTCCACTATTTCTCTCCATCCTGGCGAGCTTTTTAATATCAGGCCCACAGAGAGAGGGATAGACTGATACAGAAGAGAAATATAGACAAAGAGAGAGAACGAGAGAGAATGAGGAGCCTAAAATAAAGCCCCCCCTTTGGTCCATGGACACACAAAGAGTGTGGTATGTTGGTAGCCCTCATATGAACCCCCAAACCATTTTTTTGTGTTAAAATAATGTATGGCTGAGAAAATAATTTTGAACGCTAAAATAGGATTTTACTTTATTTTATTTTTTTTATCTATAAATATTTTCATCCAGTGTACCTCATTTGTTTAAGAATGTATCTGTCTGTCTGTAGCTGTCTATAATTATCATCTATATTTATCTACCTATACGTGTTTGTCTATATATCTCTCTCTGGGCCCAATGATCTAAACTTCACCAGGTCAGACGTGTTTTTTCTCTCTCGAACCTTGCAGGGCCTGGCGAAATGTCTTTTATTGAAATTAATGGAGCTTACTGGAAAGGGATACTTCACTTAGTATAGAAAAATTAACAGTGAGCCGGGGTTGCACTATAAAAAATAAATCCTGCAGCCAATATAAATCGCATTACTCTGCTTCTGCATATAGCATCTTACATGGTTTTCCATTAAGGTTAAGTGTTTTGAGAAAAGCTCACTACCTTTTAGTTTGCATGAAAAAACTGAGATCTACAGTGCGAAAATCTTTACAGAATTACGCTGGGATTAGAGAGACAATTTCATATATGCCCATGGAACGCCCATGTTCAGTCCATTTTAAAAAAAAAAGACCAATTACACTTCGTATTTCGTACTTATAAGTACAAATATCCAAGTGATTTTTGCACATCCAGTGTACTTAAATTACGATTTACGCTGTGCATATTTAATGTGATTTATTCCTAATTTACATACAAATTTAAAATTTTTGATACAATACGATTTTTGATGAACCTTAACAATACCATTTTTTCCTGTGTATTTTTGTGTGAATGGTTCAATTATTTGTTATGTAAGATATTTAAAATACAAATTTTATTGTGCACTTTTGTAATGTCTGCATCTCATCCCCATATGAAAATGCAGTATACGCCCCTTAGCGAGACACTCTGTTTAAGATCAGGGATATTAGAAGGACTGGCAAGCATTCTTTTATAATCCCACCAGCCCAGAGACATTTAGATAATTTAATAATCTTGCCAGCCCAGATATATCTATTTTTGTATGTGTCTGTCTATATACATCTCACACTCTCTGTCTATATTTATCTCCTGTATCAGTCTATCCGTCTCTCTCTGTGAGCCTAATATTGAAAAGCTTGCCAGGATGGGGAGAAATAGTGGAAAATCTTTGTAATTTTTTTTTAGACCTTATAGTATAATGTAGGTGCCTCCTTCACATCAAGATCCCAGGATAGTAAGATAAACATCTTTCAAAATAAATGTTGTATTTATAACATTTTTTAGGAACCTCTCCGTAATGATGAGACGTTTTACATCATCTCACCTGAGCGGCAAGGTTTTGAATATTAGGCCTTGCATCTTACTGTCTATCTACATCTCTCTGTATCTATCTAAATATATGTATCTCTATCTGCATTATCTATCTGTTTGTATCTTCCTATCTATCTCTCTTTCTCTGTATCTGTCTGTCTATCACTCTGGGCCCGATGATCTAAAGGTCTCTGGGCTAGCAAGATTATAAAAGAATGCTCGCCATTACTTCTATTTACGTGGTGGAATGATCTAATGCCACTCTTTACCCTTATTCTTTATCGCTGTAGGGCGTATATGCATTTTCATATGGATAGGAGATGCAGACTTTACAAAAGTTCACAATAAAATTTGTATTTTAAAAATCTTACAAAACGAATAATTGAACTATTCACACAAAAATATGCAGGAAAAAATAGTATTGTTAAAGGGATGAATTTATCCATCAATCAGCAAGAACAACCTAGGTTGTTCACCAAAAATGGGCCAGCATCTAAGCTTACATTCTTGCATTTCAAATACAGATACCAAGAGAATGAAGAAAATTTGATAATAGGAGTAAATTAGAAAGTTGTTTAAAATCTCATGCTCTATCTGAATCGAGAAAGAAAAAAATTGGGTTCAGTGTCCCTTTAAGCATCAAAAATCATTAAAAAATTGTTCACCAAAAATCTTATTTTATCAAAAACTTAAAAGTTGTATGTAAATTACTTAAGAATACATGTATTAAAGGGACAGTAAACCTTAAAAATAATGTTATATAATTCTGCACATAGTGCAGAATTATATAAATTACATTAGCCAAACTTTTTAAATCATAATGTTGCCTTTTTATTTTTAAAAGAAAGCGCTGTTTCACAGACCCGCTCTCTGCTCTCTGCTGAGCGGGTGTCTGTTATATTTCCTCAGCGCATCGGGCCAGCTGTATAGTCACAGCCTGGCCCGACCGCAACATAAGACTAAGTGCAGCTCGCTCCTGTCACAGGAACGAGCTGTACTTAGTGCTATGGCGCGGTCGGGCCAGGCTGTGACTATACAGCTGGCCCGATGCGCTGAGGAAATATAACAGACCCGCTCAGCAGAGAGCAGAGAGCGGGTCTGTGAAACAGTGCTTTCTTTTAAAAATAAAAAGGCAATATTATGATTTAAAATGTTTGGCTAATGTAATGTTATATAATTCTGCACTATGTGCAGAATTATATAACATTATTTTTAAGGTTTACTGTCCCTTTAAATATGTACAGCGTAAATTGTAATTTAAAGGGATATAAAACCCAATTTTTTTCTTGGTTGTGCTTGCTGATTGGTGGCTAAATGGCTGTCTACATCTCTCTGTATTTGTGTATCTATATCTCTCTCTGTATCTGTCTGTCTCTCTATCTGTTTCTCTATCTTTATATATCTCTCTGTTTCTATATCTTTCTGTTTCTCTCTCTTGTTCTCTCTCTTTCTCTCTCTTGTTCTCTCTCTTTCATTTTCTCTATTTTTCTCTCTCTTTCTCTCTCTCTCTCTCACACACATTATCTCTCTCTCTTTCTCTCTTGCGTTCTCACTCGTGTTCTCTCTCTCTCGTTCTCTCTCTTTCTCTCTCTTTCTCTCTCTCTGTCTCTTTCTGTGTCTCTCTATCTGTCTCATTATATATATATATATATATATATATATATATAGTGCCTTTTTGTAAAAGAAAAGGTGCTGGTACTCTGCTCAGTAACTCTTTGAGAAAAGCAAAAGGACAACATTATTTATAATGTTTGGTGTATTTTGCAGCCCCCTGCAAAATACACCATATAGAGTAAAGGACGCACTTGCCGGGTCTTAACCAAACAGTATTTAATAATTCAAAATTAGGTGACTTTTCGGGGTAATTAGCCCCGTCCTCAGACCTTAACAAAACCATATACATAACTCTTATAAATATACAAACTTGCTTACCCTCCACCAACACCTGCGACGAACCGGAAATGTCCATGGCGTCCTGCTCGCACCACTGCGCAGGTCCAGCGGTTGCCAAGGCAACCGGAACTCGCGTTCTGTTGAAAACAAATGAAAAATAGCAGACAATTACAGATCCTTATTCACCCTAAAAATACATATAGAAATATAGAAATGTAGAAAATAGTTACGCTAGCTACATATTATCATAGTATAGATGAAGGGGGAGGTGACAGGGGAAACATTCCCCGTAACACATTATTAAATGCACCTAAATAATTTTTTCATATATACAATGAATAAGTTAATACCATAACTAAAAAGGCTAGCTTAAAGGGACTACTAGAGGCTCTAATGCTAATTTAGATTGGAACTGTTTCCTATAACATGTATATATCTAGTAGTCCCTTGATGCTAGCCTCTTAGTTACCTAAGTCAGACTTTAGTTTTATTGTAATGTTTAATTTCTATGTGTAGTGACCGATGTTCCCCTACGGAATGTTTCCCAATTACTACTATGGCAGACATTGATATGGATGTGGATAATTATAATCCTGGTGCAACTGTATTTAATTATACACAGGATGATGCGGACCGTATCAGATTTGCAGCTTTACCGCTGAGGGATATTAAAGAGCAGCCTGAACACCTACAGTATATTCAAATTGGCTTAAATTAAAAAAGAGATGTACAGATCTGGCATTACATGGTAGTTTTGTATCTGAATACCATCGTAAGATGTACATACCCGGAGGATTCAGGGTGAAAAATGTACCAACTATTGGTAGGAACAATGCTTCCTTTTGCACTAAATGGTGCAGCATTCTTAATAAGTGTTCACTAGATTTAATCCTTTTAGTGATTGATGAGGTAAGAACACTTATGCATGCTTCTGAAATGGAGGTTAATACATTTGAGGAAAAACATAAGTCCTTCTTAGAAGCTGATAAGGATAAGAACTGGTTGACTAAACTTGAACAGCAAGTCCAGCAATACCAACAAGAACTAACCACTTACAAATAGAAAATGGGACATTGTTACAATGGACTATAAAGATAAAAAGGTATACCGCTAGCTACTCAGTCCTGAAGAGAGAAGGGGGCTAACTGACACATGACCACGCAGACCACAATGCTATAAACCCAGGAATTTAACAACTGTTGACTCATCTGGAAACAGCTCAGAGTCGGATGGGACCCCAACATCCTTTATGGACACACCTAATAGCACTGAGGGTGTTACAACACAATCAAACAACTTAAGGGGCACAGGCCACATATCTGGAGGGGGGATCAAGAGGAAGACCCCCAGACAATGCAGATTTTGAATGAAGATATAGTCATAAATCTAATTTCCTATTGCCTGACCCCTATAGAGTCAAGGGTACTCAATAAGGGACTTTCATTTATCCCTACTAACTATAATGATCCATTTACCACATATTTGGATACCCAAAAATTTTAGAGGATTCTCAGACTCAGGGAGCACTTTGGCAACACCAACTTGGAAGTCCCCAAATTCAGAGCCATGGGGCGGTACGATCCAACAAGCTCCAATTCAAGCATAAAAGCATATAGTCGACTCCTTGGTGAACAAGTGGAAACTGTATGTTCTAAAACTAAAGATCAATGCAGAAATAATTTATCCCTAGAGGGAAGAAAAGCCCTAACCAATTTGAGCAACAACAAGGAAATTATCTTTTGTGAAACGGACAAGGGGGAGCAGTGGTGGTGTTGGACTATAAGTATTGTCAACAAGAAGCATTGGCTCAACTTAATGATAACACTACCTACAGACAACTTACTGGGGATCCTATATGGAATTTCAAGAAACAGGTGAATATCTCCTTACAAAATGCACTGGCTGGTAGTTTGATTGACTCTCAATTATTGGCTTATCTGACGGTACAGTTCCCCCAGACTCCAGTGTTTTATACACTGCCTAAAGTGCACAAACATACTACTCTGCCTCCGGGGAGGCCAATAGTATCGGCTATTGGCTCTTTATTACAGCCAGTAGCTACTTTTTTGGATTCTTTGTTGCAACCCATGGTTCATAATAAGCCCTCATTTTTACTTGACTCCATGGCACTGATAAAGGAACTAAAAAACCTCAACACATTAAAGGGTACTGAATGGCTGGTCACCTTAGATGTGGGTAGCCTTTACACAGTGATACCACACAACCAAGACTTGGAAGCCATACGTAATCACTTGTGTAGGTATCCTTATGTGGGTCCAGACATTGAATGGATTTTGGAGCTGCTATATTTCTGTCTGACCATGAACTATTTTCATTTTGATAATTCATTCTACTTACAACTGCTTGGGACTATGATGGGGTCAAGTATGGCCCCATCATATGCTAATCATGGCGGAATTTGAGCAGTACCATACAAATCTCTTCAAACATCAGAACATAACATTTTTTCATCAATATATTGATATTGTTTATGATATGGGATGGCCCACTATCGGATCTGCAATTATGGTTTCAACATCTTAACCAAGTCCTTCCTACTTTTCAATTTAAAATGCATAATAGTGGAGAATTGGTAGATTTCTTGGACTTAAGAATATACAAACAGGAGAAACAACTATTTACAACTTTATTTCGAAAAGACACAGACAGAAATTCTTTATTACAAGCCACTAGTTGCCATCCTCCTGCTTTAAAGAAGGCTATCTCTATATCACAGTTTAAGCGGGTAGTACAAAACAATAGTGAGCCTGGTACAAGCTAAGCTGCAACTTCTGGAGATGAAGATGAGGTTCTTGAAGCGAGGCTATGGAGAAGGTCACATTGATACCCAACTGAAAAGATTTTGGGATCTGAAACAAGAGGATGCTTTATCAGTAAGAGATTGACGACCATTGGAAAATAGGATATCCTATCTAACCACCTATACTGTGGATAAAAAGGATCTTCCAGCAGCCCTAAGCAAAGATTGGAATATTGTTAACACAGATACCACTCTTCCATTTATTAAGATGGGACCTCCGAGAGTGGGCTTCAGAAAGTCCAAATCTATACGGGACACTTTGGTTAAAGTGGATCCAGTGGAAAGTTACAAGAAGACCACATGGTTGAATCCTCCCAAATGGGGATGCTACAGGTTTCTTGGATGTACAACATGCAATGGTCTTAGTAACACCAAATCGTTTGTACATCCACAGACTAATAAGAAATATACCATCAGACACTTGGTCACATGTACAACAGAATTTATTGTATACCTCTTACATTGCCCCTGTGGTCTATTTTATGTAGGGAAAACTGTTGATAACCTACACACCCGCATGACCAACCATCGTGCAACAATTAGGTTGGCAATCCTTTAAAAGGAATCTGACCAACCGGTTGCCAGACACTTTGCTTTGGCTGGCCATGCGGTTGCAAATTTTAGATATATTATCATTGATCATGTCCCTAGATTATAAATATACAACAAAAGGCTGCATTAATGTATCATACAACGTGTTACCTAGAATAGGGTAGAAACTAAAATGATAATTCCACAAACCGGCTGAAGTAAGCCAGAGATAGGCCAGATACGGACCAAAGGAGATGCCGCTGTTCACCAATCTGTGGGTTTCCTCTCCACGGATGAAAAAACGAGATGCTGTAGTGGAAAAACAGGAGACAGCGCAAATCCAATTCAAGGTAGTATTTTAATAAGCATACATAGCCACACGCTAAAATAACAAACTTACAAGAAACAAAGATGAGATTAGCCCCATAAGATATGAAATGATGATCAAATGTTACACAGCAAGCAAATACCGGAACATTCGTAGACCAAACAGTCAAAGTTTCAAAAGTTCCGGCTTGTAGCCGCCTGTATACGTCACTGGGAGATTTCCTCCTTCAACTACAGATCCTCCAAAAGACCAAGATTAGCTCTACGCGTTTCGCCGGTGACACCGGCTTTCTCAAGAGTCACAGAAGAGAAATGTAGATAGACAGAGAAAAATATATACAGCACAATGTATAAATGCATACAGCACAGTTTGCATGTACAGAGCAGTGTGTAAATTAATACAGAACTGTTTGCACACACAGAGCATTGACTGTTTGCATGTACAAAGCATCATTTAAATTAAATCAGCATTGTTTACAACAAACACTGCTTATTCATTGCTCTATGTGTGGAAACAGTGCTGTATTAATTTATTAATTGCTTCTGTGTTTGCAAACAGTGCTGTATTAGTTTATTCATTGCTTGTGTGTGTGCAAACAGTGCTGTATTAATTTATTAATTTAATAATTGCTTCTGTGTGTGCAAACAGTGCTGTATAATTTATAAATTGCGTCTGTGTATGCAAAAAGTGCTGTATTAATTGTTTACATTGCTTCTGTGTGTGCAAACAGTGCTGTATTAACCCTTTAAGGACACAGCTTTCAGTTTGCTCAATTGTTTTATGACGGAAAAATTCCGTCATATGTCCTTAAGAGGTTAATTTATACATTGCTTGTGTGTGCAAACAGTGCTGTATTAATTTATACATTGCTTGTGTGTGCAAACAGTGCTGTATTAATTTATATATTGCTTGTGTGTGCAAACAGTGCTGTATTAATTTATACATTGCTTCTGTGTATGCAAACAGTGCTGTATTAATTTATAAATTGCTTCTGTGTATGCAAACAGTGCTGTATTCATTTATATGTTGCTTATGTGTGCAAACAGTGCTGTATTAATTTATACATTGCTTATGTGTGTGCAAACAGTGCTGTATTAATTTATGCATTGCTTATGTGTGTGCAAACAGTGCTGTATTAATTTATACATTGCTTCTGTGTGTGCAAACAGTGCTGTATTAATTTATATGTTGCTTCTGTGTGTGCAAACAGTGCTGTATTAATTTATATGTTGCTTCTGTGTGTGCAAACAGTGCTGTATTAATTTATACATTGCTTCTGTGTGTGCAAACAGTGCTGTATTAATTTATACATTGCTTCTGTGTGTGCAAACAGTGCTGTAATCATTTATACATTGCTTATGTGTGTACAAACAGTGCTGTATTAATTTATACATTGCTTCTGTGTGTGCAAACAATATTGTAATAATTTATACATTGCTTATGTTTGTGCAAACAGTGCTGTATTAATGTATGCATTGCTTATGTGTGTGCAAACAGTGCTGTATTAATTTATGCATTGCTTATGTGTGTGCAAACAGTGCTGTATTAATTTATACATTGCTTATGTGTGTGCAAACAGTGCTGTAATAATTTATACATTGCTTATGTCTGTGCAAACAGTGCTGTATTAATTTATGCATTGCTTATGTGTGTGCAAACAGTGCTGTAATAATTTATACATTGCTTATGTATGTGCAAACAGTGCTGTAATAATTTACATTGCTTATGTATGTGCAAACAGTGCTGTATTAATGTATACATTGCTTATGTGTGTGCAAACAGTGCTGTATTAATTTATACATTGCTTATGTGTGTGCAAACAGTGCTGTAATAATTTATACATTGCTTATGTTTGTGCAAACAGTGCTGTATTAATTTATGCATTGCTTATGTGTGTGCAAACAGTGCTGTATTAATTTATGCATTGCTTATGTGTGTGCAAACAGTGCTGTATTAATTTATACATTGCTTATGTGTGTGCAAACAGTGCTGTATTAATTTATGCATTGCTTATGTGTGTGCAAACAGTGCTGTATTAATTTATACATTGCTTATGTGTGTGCAAACAGTGCTGTAATAATTTATACATTGCTTATGTATGTGCAAACAGTGCTGTAATAATTTACATTGCTTATGTATGTGCAAACAGTGCTGTATTAATGTATACATTGCTTATGTGTGTGCAAACAGTGCTGTATTAATTTATACATTGCTTATGTATGTGCAAACAGTGCTGTATTAATGTATACATTGCTTATGTGTGTGCAAACAGTGCTGTATTAATTTATACATTGCTTATGTGTGTGCAAACAGTGCTGTATTAATTTATACATTGCTTATGTGTGTGCAAACAGTGCTGTAATAATTTATACATTGCTTATGTGTGTGCAAACAGTGCTGTAATAATTTATACATTGCTTCTGTGTGTGCAAACAGTGCTGTATTAATTTATAAATTGCTTGTGTGTGCAAACAGTGCTGTATTAATTTATACATTGCTTCTGTATGTGCAAACAGTGCTGTATTAATTTATACATTGCTTGTGTGTGCATACAGTGCTGTATTAATTTATGCAAACAGTGCTGTATTAATTTATACATTGCTTGTGTGTGCAAACAGTGCTGTATTAATTTATACATTGCTTGTGTGTGCAAACAATGCTGTATTAATTTACATATAGCTCTGTGTGTTAAAACAGTGCTATAGTTATATATTGCTCTGTGCGTGAAAGCAATGTGCTGTGTGAAAACAGTGCTATATTCATTTATACAATGTGCTGTGTGAAAACAGTGCTATATTCATTTATACAATGTGCTGTGTGAAAACAGTGCTGTATTCATTTATACGTTGCTCTACATGTGCTAACAGTGCTGTATTTATATATATTGCTCTGTATGTGCAGACAGTGCTGTATTAATGTATACACTAGTTTGTGTGTGTAAACAGTGTTGCATTAATGTAGACAATGTTCTGTGTGTGTAAACATTGTTGTATTAATTTATACAGTGCTCTGTGTGTGGAAATAGTGCTGTATTAATTTTCACAGAGCTCTGTATGTGTAAAACAGTGTTGTATTAATTTATGCATTGCTCTGTGTGTGAAAAACAGTGCTGTGTTAATTTATACAGAGCTCTGTGCATGCAAACAGTGCTGTATTCATTTATACATTGCTCTGTATGTAAAAACAGTGCTGTTTTAATTTATACATTGCTCTGTATTAATTTATATATTGCTTGTGATGGACTCTGTAGAAAAGAGAGAGGCAGTATCAGCGCTGGCAGGAACTGTAAATGTAAATGTAAAGCAGGTGTGTTTCAATAGATTGCTTGCAAAAGTGTTAGGATCAGGGAATTTCCTCCAAAGCCTCTGCAGTAAAACCCACTAGGAACACTTTCTGCATACTCATTTATCTCTTGAGAAAGTCAGATTGTATACTGACGAAACGCGTAGAGAAGTTTTTGAGAACTATATCACACTCCATCAGGAGAATTCTTGAGAAATTCATTATACTCCTCCAGACTTGCTGAATAAATCACCTCTAGTGTACCTTCACTCACATTTGGTTTTTCACGGTTATGGTGAAGGAGGACAGCAAAGGAACTTTATATCCCAGCATAGACTGGAGGGGATATATATTTTAATGCATTCTTTGTTCTTTATCTTGTAAGTGTATATTTGTCTTTTATGTGCACTTATGTTTATTAAATGACCTGCACCTAGTTGGGTTGCGCTTCTCTCTTTTTTCTTTTCAGTTTTGTGACGGACTCCAGGCGTTCCCCCGACTGGGTAGCTCCGCCAAAAGGGTCCTTCCTGTACCTGGAACTTGTAGCTATAGAGCGGAGAAAGTGATTTTAGTAAGAGTCCACCCTAATAACCAGACAAAACCAGTATTAAGGTGAAACACAAACAGACTTTATTGGGAAAGCTACACTGCTTTTATACACATTGGCCATCTTGATAAGAGCCTTATCTGATCCCAAAATTTCTGCCATTCCTGCCCCTCCAGACAGGCTGGTCTCTAGGAAAAACAGTCACATAGGAATACCATAATGGCTAGGTTACCGCTTCGGGGTGATCCCGAGGGTGTGGTGGCTATTCCCAGGTATGATTGGAGATCTCAGGGCCCCAAGGTTTCACAGCCCAAAAAGAGACATGATCCGTTGCTGGGGGCCGGAGCGGCAGCTGATCAAAGGTACACCGGGTCAGCCAGTAGTAGTAGTGGTAGAGGGGGGTCCGAAACCCAGAGTTCCGAAGTAAGCTCCCTCCTGACAATCAGTCCAATCCTTGCCCTTCATACGAAGTGCAAATCCACAAAAAAGCGAAGATCTGGGGCAAAGGGCCTCTAGAGCGACCTACTTTGAAGTTCCGCGGGGATCCCTAGAGAACCCAGCCGGCAAGTAGAGTAATTCCACAAGCCCGGCTCTTTTGAAAGGGGCCAAGGGACCAGAGATCAGCTCTTTCAGTGACCAAGTACAAGCAGTGTAGAAACAGTTAAAAGGGGGTTGGTGCATAAAGTAATCCAATATTGAGGGAGAGTCGCATTGGCAGCTTGGTATCCGTGACACTGCTCTGTATATATCTCTTTCCTCTGTGGGCCTGGAATTCAAAAGCTTGCTGGCATGAAGAGAACTCATGCAAACTCTTTGAGATTATTTTTAGACCTTATATTGTAATTTAGGTGTCACATACAAAACCCTTTATAGTAAGATAAATATCTTTAAAATTAGTGTTTCTAAAAATTTTTTAGGGACTTCTCCATACTGACGAGATGTCTTAGATCAATGGTTCTCAAACCAAGTGACCTTAATGCCTGGTAAATTTTAGCCGGATGTCTCCAGGGCCCAGTATGTATATGTATATATATATATATATGTATATATATATATATATATATATATATATAACAAAAGATATGTGTAAGCGCTGACAAATATACCAGATAACTAAATATTATTTGAAACCTGATGAAAGAATACAAAATAACCAAATAACCAGATTTATGTTTGCTGTTATTGGTAGTTTAAAAAGGTTGGAAAACCCTGGAAAACCCTCGCATGCTGCTATCTATAAAATAGACTGAACCTCTAAAGTCACTAAAATAAAGGAAGTCTATATAAAGTTTTATGTGCAAAAAAGATGATTTTAGACAGCGCTTTCAAGGGAGAAGAGATGATAGAATACCCAAAAAGCCACATGATTATAGTAAAATGTTGAAGAGGAGACAAAACAACATCATAGTGAAATATTGTCAATATTATAATTAAAAAGTGTGAGTTATATTACGCTTACCTGGTTCAACCTTTATAAATATGAGGTATGTAATGGGCATGGATAGGATATATAATCCCCACTGTGGTAAAGATGAATCTAATAATCTCCAATTATGAATGAATAAAGATGAAGTAAAAAACACTTCAATCACACTTGTTTAAAAACAATGGATACTTGAAGTCTAATTGAACGGTATCCTAGTTTTAAAAGACTCCGTATAAAAATACTCAAATTAAAGCAATGACAGTATTCATAGTTAGTAGTCAATAAGTATTTGCAAGGAAATGTTCACAATAATTGCTGGAAGTAACGTCACACCTGAATAGCTCCGCTCCGGTTTTGCGGTTTGGAAACCTACAGGTCTATACCGGAGCTGTTCTATCTTCATCCTTCCGATTTGGAAAGAAATTTAAAGCGCTTTTAAGGATTTTAGTTTCTACTACAACAAGAACATTGAAGCACAGGACTCTGAACCAGAGTTTTTTCATTTCTCCACAACGTAAACTATTGGAGTTTCTATTTGCTACATGAGACACTGAAGCAGCGGGGGGCATATCAGGTCTGGACCCACAAGCAGGAGCACCATGGCCCAGTACTAGGCTGCAGCCCTGCTGTTGAGAAACCAGGTCTTAGATCATCTCACCTAAGCGGCGAGCTTATCTGTTTCTGTCTTCCTCTTTCCTTTTTTTGGGCCAGAGAGAGACAGGTACAGCACTATTTGCACACACAGCATACTGTATATATTAACACAGCACTGTTTACACACACACAGCATTATATAAATGAATACAGGACTGTTTGCACACACATTCGGCCAGATTTGAGTGGAGCTAAAACGTTTGCGTGCAAGCGATAAAGGGTTTATTTTGCATGTTTCCTCTCGTCGGGCTTACTGCTGGTATTGCAAGTTGAAAGTAAACACGATCACTTGAGTGCAATTGCGATTTATGTTAGATTGATTACTTCGTCCTCAGAGCTCTGATTAAATGTTTTGTGAAACAAAAACGTTTCCCAAACACATTAAAAATACATTACAAAGTACAATTACACTCACTTTGACATTAAATAGTAGGATAAATACAGGTGTTAGCAATGACGTTAATTATGGTTCCATTGCATTTAGGTTTTGACATTTACTACCTCTTTAGATAATGAATTCTACAATTTGATTAATCTTAAAGTGAAAAAATGTTTATGTCGCAGGAAATTAAATCCGTTTGTGCTTATCCAGATCCCCTTGAGAAAGCCCGGCGAATACCGGGGGAAACGCGTTGGGGTTAATCTACCACCGGTCCCAAGCTCCGCAACCTTAGAGTAATTAGTCTGAGGGTGGGCAAGCCGGCTACGCCCCGCCGCAGGTTGTGTCCTGCATATAAGAACTTCCAGCTGCCAATTACCTTGGGAAACGGACTGTTTGTACTTGGGACACAGAGTATCGTTTTAAAGATTGTATCAATAAAGGCTTATTTTCATACTAACTCTGGTGAGTAGAAGTCTATGTTTGTGCAAGACAGCACTTTTTAACTAATTACGCTTGAATCCCCTCTTTTTGCGCTTTTGTCTTTCATGTTATACTGTCTTGGATCCTGCATCACATAAAACTCTGGAGAAGGAAGAGTTTTTAAACAGCAGCAAAGAGGGAGAAGGAAGTGGGAATCATTTTTAGACTTATAACAATTACCTGAACGAACATTTTGTGCCTTGTGGAGGTGAAAAGTACTCTGGACTGAGAAATTTGGTTTATCTGCAAAGCAGACACTAGCTATATCTATTGTTTATATTAGCTGTATCTATAGTTTATATTAATTGTTTACACACAGCAATATTTATTAATTTTATTAGTGGTTAATTTTATTGGTAATATCACTCTTAAAACTTTCTTTTGGTAGAGAATATTTGCCAAATATCTGTCTAAATAGCACTTTCCAGATATGGATTATTGAGAATTTACTATAACTCAGGAAATGTGGAACTATTAATCTAGCGCTGTTAAGTCCATTTTTGTGCAGGAAATTAAATCTCCTTTCTCCAGCCTTAAATTGTGACCTTTTGTCATTAACAATTTTCTTGGTATAATCAGAGCTTCTGCCATCTCTGTAAATGGGCCTTGAATATATTTATTTATATAAAGTAATCATGTCACCTCTCGCGTGCCTTTTCTTCATAGCTTAAATTCTCCATTCCCCTTATTAGTTTTGTGGCACTTCTCTGAACTCTCTGAAAGTCTGCAATGTATTTTTTTTAAGACTGGTCCCAGAACTACACTCCGTACACTAGGTGAGGTCTTACCAGGGATTTATGTAGTGACAGAATTATGCTTTCCACCCTTGCATCAATGCCTCTTTTAATACAGGCTAGTATTTTATTAGCCTGCACATCATCCCAAAAACATTCTCAATACTGGAAATCTGTATCTCATCTTATGTCACTCTCCCTCTTGTTCATACTAACTGTTGGTGATATATTCCCCAATCCCAGTTCTCTACAACTTCCTAAACTCGTCCACCCATGCATTCCATGCCAAAGACCTAGAAAACAGAAGTTTGGAAAACTTTTTTCACGTTCCTTTTCTCTCTAAAACCACCACCCCTTCACTTGTGCACTCAGGAACTCTCACTCAGTGTGCAACAAGCTCACTTCTATCCACAACCTCTTCGTCACCCATTCCCTCAACCTTCTAACTCTTACAGTAATCTGACCCTCTTCTTCAGACACAGTCTCCCCTGCTGCACTGTTACATGGAGGTCTCCACTTCAGCCACACCCGAGGCCTGGAAACAGGCAAGGAAGTGTTGCAGGTATTTAAATTTCATCTCGTTGCAACTTCCAACAAATACAACCCATTTCTTCCCTCAGATTTTCTTAATTCGAAAACCCACACAATTTGCATGTTCTCTCTCTATATCAGTATGTTGCAGTTATATATTGCCCCCCTGGCTCCTCAACTCAATTTTTTGATGATATAAGGGCCTGGCTACCTTATTTCCTCCCCTCAGACATCCCTGCACTCATTCTTGGGAATTTAAACCTC
>NW_026511378.1:0-24341 GCF_027579735.1 Bombina bombina | reverse complement strand
TGCCTGTACAGGTGGTCCCACATATGTAGAAGATGTACACGTCATAGTCCTAACCGTTTCAATACCACTTGCGTGTGGAATAACCATGTATAGGCCATCCACACCCATGGTTACAAGGATGTCATCGCTCAACCATGTAGCACCCTTTAACATCCTCTGGAGGGTAGAAGAATACAAAATAAAATAAAAGGAAGAGACAAGGTGGATATATCACCTGGACACCGTAACCCCTAACATAGAAACATAGATATTGACGGCAGATAAGAGCCATAGGCCCAGCAAGTCTGCCCGACCTTACCTAACAGTATAAACTTATCTAGTTCGTAAGATAGCCCTATGCTTGTCCCATGCATTTTTAAAGTCCCCCACAGTGTTTGTTGCTACTACCTCTTGAGGAAGTTTTTTCCATAAATCAATCACTCTTTCTGTAAAGAAGTGCTTCCTCAAATTACTCCTGAATCTACTACCCTTTAGCTTGAGCTCATGACCCCTTGTTCTTGAATTTTCCATTTTATGTAAAATACCCACTGCCTCAGTTTTACTAAACCCTTTAATGTACTTGAAAGTTGCTATCATATCACCTCTTTCCCTTCTCTCCTCTAAGCTATACATATTTAGGTCATTGAACCTATCCTGGTAAGTTTTATTTTTTAGACCATGTACCATTTTGGTAGCCCTCCTTTGCACAGATTCAGGTTTGTTAATATCCTTCTGAAGATATGGTCTCCAGAACTGCACACAATACTCAAGATGAGGCCTAACTAATGATCTATAAAGTGGCATAAGAACCTTACTATTTCTGCTGCAAATACCTCTACCAATACATCCAAGCATTCTGCTAGCCTTACTCGCTGCATTACTACATTGTTTACTAAGTTTTAAATCATCTGAAATAATAATTCCCAAGTCCTGTTCCTCGTCTGTAACAGTCAGTAAAGTGTCATTGAGTCTGTAATTAACATTTGGATTTTTCTTCCCTAAATGCATTATTTTACACTTTGCTGTGTTAAACTTTAGATCCCAGTCGTTTGTCCAATCCTCCAATTGTTGTATATCACTTCTCATTTTGTCTACCCCCCCTGGAACATCCACTCTGTTGCAAATTTTTGTATCATCTGCAAAGAGACATACTTTCCCCTGTAGCCCTTTGCTGATATCGCAGATATATATGTTAAACAAAACAGGCCCCAGAACTGACCCCTGAGGAACACCACTAGTAACAGCCCCCTCTGCTGAATGAACTCCATTTACTAAGACACTTTGTTTTCTGTCCTTAAGCCAGCATTCCACCCAGTTCACAATTTTTGAATCTAGACCAAGGAGATATAGTTTGTGAATAAGTTTATTGTGTGGGACGGTGTCAAATGCTTTGCTGAAATCTAGATATGCTACATCAACTGCTCCTCCCTTGTCTAATACTTTTGTTACATAATCAAAGAAGTCAATTAGATTAGTCTGACATGATCTCCCTGAAGTAAAACCATACTGATTTTGGTCCTCTAAATTGTTTGTCTTTATGTAAGTCATAATTCTTTCTTTTAAGAGGCTTTCCATTAATTTCCCTACTTCTGAAGTTAAACTAACTGGCCTGTAGTTGCCAGATTCTTCTCTACTGCCCTTTTTATGAAGAGGTATTACATTTGCTATTCTCCAATCATCTGGGACAGCTCCTGTTAATAGTGACTGATTAAACAGATCAGTTAATGGGACAGTTAGCACTGATCGAAGTTCTTTTAAAACCCTTGGATGAATATTATCAGGACCCACTGCCTTTGTAACATTTATTTTTGATAATGCTAACAAAACCTCATCCTCTGTAAAAAGATTACTGTTAAGCTTGTTTCTATTTTGCGTAGCATCCCTTAATGTAGACATTGTATCTTCACAATCTTTAGTGAAAACAGAACAGAAGTAATCATTGAGACAGTCTGCAATCTGCTTATCTCCTTCTATTATTCTACCATCAACTGATTTCAATTTTACTATTCCTACCTTATTTTTTCTTCTTTCACTGATATATCTAAAGAATGTTTTGTCCCCATGTTTTACTGACTGTGCTATCTTCTCTTCTGCATGAGCTTTAACCTTCCTAATTAACTGCTTAGTCTTTTTTTGTTGGAGTCTCCATATTTTCATATCATCATCTGCTTGTGTGTGTCTGTAATTTTTATAAGCTATCTTTTTTGTCTTTACAGCATGTGCTACTTCTTTGGAAAACCAAATTGGTTTCCGCTTTCTTTTACTTTTACAGACATGTCTAATTCAGTGTGCGGTTGCATCTAAAATGGCACCTTTCACAAAATCCCACTGTTCTTGAACCCCTGTAATAAGAGTTTTCCCCTTTAAATAGTTATTTAGGTATTCTCCCATTAATGAAAAATCTGCCGTCCTAAAGTCTAAAACTTTTGTTTTAGTCTGGGTGGACAGTTCCTGAACATGAATACTAAACCAAACAGATTGATGATCACTGGATCCTAAGTTCTCACCTACAGACACATCTGAAACTGTATCACTGTTTGTAAGTATTAGATCTAATATAGCTTCCTTACGAGTTGGTTCCTTGACTAATTGTTCAAGTGATTCCCCTAGCAGAGATTCAAGAATATACCTGCTTCTAGCCGATCTAGCAGAAGGAATCTTCCAGTCTATATCTAGCAAATTAAAGTCCCCCAGTACTATAACCTTACCCTTCATGGTCATTTTGGTTATTTCATCTAATAACAGATTGTCCAGTTTTTCATCCTGCAATGGAGGCCTATATACAACCCCTATTCTAAAAACATTTTTATCTCCAATTTCCAAAGTCACCCAAATACTTTCCACCTAAGGGACTCAATGTACAATTGGACTATAGTGTATTCCTATGAATCCTTCGTTGTCTCACTCTGAGCCAACTATTCTTACAGGAATTTTGCTAGATTGTGTCCTTACCTGGGACTGAACGATCAAAATTGATCTGAAACAAATAATACAACAATACGGGTCTTTCTGGTGCTGTCCTAAATTGCACATAGTTCATATCTTACTCTTTGGGACAGGATGCGGATACTAGTTTTGACATCTTTTAGATTATTCAAATATTGAACACACCCCTCATAGTGACCAATGAAAATCAATGATAGATAACAATATGTTTGTATTGTGAAAATATACATGGCAGAAAATATGTAAAATTAAAATTAAAATTGGACCCTGAGTAGTCAGTACAATGGGGCAATCGCACTCCAGTCAGGTGCATGAATAGGCAGGTAGGAAAATAAAAAACTAAGTGTAATAAACAAACAAAGTTGGTGATCGTAATTCCACCAATCAGCAACTTTCTTACACTCACAAGTCAACACGTCATCCAAAAGTAACACACACCCCTTATCACTAGGGATGCTCAAAGCGATCGTCAAACCAAATAGGAAGGTAAAAAATAGGAAAGTAAAAAGTGATGGAATATAATTGTCGCTCTCCCAGAGCGCCTCATAGATATATCATCCTGACATGCACACAGGCTGTAAACGCAAATCGAATGCCCAATCCTCACCATTGTAAACAAAATGTTACCTGTCGACATGTTATTATCAAACCTTGTCAGCATACTATAAGGCCCAGTTAAATGTAAAAAATATATAAAATAGCTGGTGCGATTAACGTACAAAACACGTTAAGTAGATGATCAACTTATGTGATTTTACACACAGTTAATGATCTAAGATTCAGACTGATCGATCATGTGCCAATCCCAAGAAGGGGAGGAGATGGAGGAAACATGCTATTACGCAAAGAAGCAAGATGGATATACGAACTTGGGACCTTGTACCCTAGGGGTCTCAATACCCATACAGGATGGCAATGTTATCTATGACAACATTTGGGAGTTCATGGTCCATGTGTTGGGTGTCCATTGCCCAACAGTGGGGGAGTCCATGATCCATTTACCACCCTGGGGGGCCTTCTTCTTGACATTCTCCCTAATTTTGTTGTGAGAAACGAGAGTAGCGTGGAGAGTACTATGTTCCTTGTCTTCTTCTTCTTCTTCTTCTTCTTCTTCTTTTTTTCTTCTTTTTTTCTTCTTCTCTTTCTTCTTTTTCTTCTTCTTTTCTTTTCCTCTTTTCCTTCTTTCTTCTTTTTCTTCTTTTTTCTTTTTCTTCTTTTTCTTTTTTTATATTTTTTTGCTTTTGTTGTCCGGGTCAAGTTGATCAGGGTATAACTCTGAAATGGGTACACCAGCAATTAGGGGGATAGACATACTCAGAGGACATATTCATAGCCCGAGGGATTGCACCAGGGCATGATCTTTTGTTTAGTAGAGATTGCTTTCGTAGGATTTATTTTGCGGAGATAGGCGGGTTGCAGACGCTAGTGTATGTTTACGGTTTGTTTACTGTTGTGTTGAGCACGCCCACTGTCTGCGGGCAACCTATGATGATTGAACAGCACAGATACGCCTTTAATAACTCGGCTCTTTGATTGGCCAAATATATATATAAAAAATGTAAAAAGCACATATAAATAAAATTACAAATACAGGAATATCTTACAGAAGCGGCTCAAAGGGCCAAAGCTGATAATTACAATAAAAACAGAGGTCATAACAGGTGATCAGTGTGAGTGGTACACCAGAATAAGAGTGTATACTGATAAAACAGAATTAGCCTAAGTACAACTGTAGCAAGTGCATCAAGCAAAAAACTAATAAACAATAATACAAACAATAGTGTTCAAAATTAGTGTTACAAAAATAGTGTTCCAAAAAATAGAAAAATGCACTGCAGTGCAAAAAAAGGGGGTAGCAAAATAATTGTATAGACACGATCAAATAGTGAGTGAGTGCAAATGGATATAAAAATGCTAGCTACTTAATCCAGTGAGGTTAAGATATAATTAAATAAAATACACAATATGCAATAACATAAAAAATAAAATACACAATATGCAATAACATAAAAAATAAAATACACAATATGCAATAACATAAAAATAAAAAATAAAATATAAAATATAATCCAAAAAAGTGTTCAAAAAGTTGATCAACAAATGTTAGTGAAGAACAAAAATAAGTCTTGAGAAAGGCCCTTTTTTGCAGGAGAAACGCGTTGACATATTGGTAAGCATTACTTTAATCTTTAGTTCATTCTCATATTGGATACACTATGTTGTGAATTCCTTTTTTTACAGGGACACTTTTTAGGATACCATAGGAGCAGCTGACAGGTGCTAGGATCCAATCAGCTACTTCAGCAACCACACTCAGGAATTTGGATCTGTTAAAGTAACTAACATTGGAAGGAATCAATTTCCTCACTTTCACCTTGCTTTTCATCACCCATTTTTTCCATTTTTTAGTTTTGATTGACTTATTTTTGTTCTTCACTAACATTTGTTGATCAACTTTTTGAACACTTTTTTGGATTATATTTTATATTTTATTTTTTATTTTTTATGTTATTGCATATTGTGTATTTTATTTTTTATGTTATTGCATATTGTGTATTTTATGTAATTATATCTTAACCTCACTGGATGAAGTAGCTAGCATTTTTATATCCATTTGCACTCACTCACTATTTGATCGTGTCTATACAATTATTTTGCTACCCCCCTTTTTTTGCACTGCAGTGCATTTTTCTATTTTTTGGAACACTATTTTTGTAACACTAATTTTGAACACTATTGTTTGTATTATTGTTTATTAGTTTTTTGCTTGATGCACTTGCTACAGTTGTACTTAGGCTAATTCTGTTTTATCAGTATACACTCTTATTCTGGTGTACCACTCACACTGATCACCTGTTATTACCTTTGTTTTTATTGTAATTATCAGCTTTGGCCCTTTGAGCCGCTTCTGTAAGATATTCCTGTATTTGTAATTTTATTTATATGTGCTTTTTACATTTTTTATATATAGTCTTTTATTACTGATGCTTTTTAACATGGTTCATTAAATAATCTTCTTTTATCTCTCTGTGAGTATATTTATCCCTTGGCCT
This sequence comes from Bombina bombina, assembly GCF_027579735.1. Lineage (NCBI taxonomy): Eukaryota > Metazoa > Chordata > Amphibia > Anura > Bombinatoridae > Bombina > Bombina bombina. The sequence continues at coordinate 18,363 of NW_026511378.1, read as the reverse complement.
CTTGTTGGCGCTGTATTCACTTCTTACTACTTGATAATAACATGTCGACAGGTAACAGGGGGAGGGGGGGAGAGGGAGAAGGGGGGGAGGGGGAGAGGGAGCAGACTCCAATGAGCGAGTATCGAGCAGACAGATCTTGCAGGTTCAGGAAACAGTTCTGTCTGTAATAACTACTAAAGTTGTAGAAAGGAGGCAGGGTTCTTTCAAGAGATTAGAGGTCAGACTCTAACATTAACAGGTTGCTGTAACACCTCTTCTTCGATAGCAAGATCTGCAAAAAAGGCCTGAGCATCTGACCCAGGCCGGAAGACGGCTGTCTTGTTGCGCCAGGTGGCGATTAAGGACACTGGTTAACCCCATCGATATGGGACCTTGTGTGCTCTCAATTTTTCTGTGATATGTGACAGTTCCCTTCTCTTCAATAAAGTAGTAGGAGAGAGATCCGAGAAAATCTGTAGCGTTTCACCAGCATGTTGTATTGGCTGTTTGACACGTGCACACCTGAGGATCTTATTTTTAAAGTTTAAAAAACAGACAATAATGTCTCTAGGAGGCGCTTTAGGAGGTGGCCATGCCCTGAGTGCTCTATGTGCACGTTCCAGCGCTATCTCAGGCGAGGATGGAGTGTCTTTTAAAGTACGGAAGAGGCTCTGTAGGTAGCCCTCAATCGCCGGAGGGTGTACGGTTTCAGAGACCCCTCTAATTCTTAGATTGTTACGGCGGCCCCTATTGTCGAGATCTTCTATTTTATCAGACATGAATTGAATAGTGTCTGACTGCCGTTGCATTTCTGATTGCATTTGTAGAACAGAGGCAGAAGTCTCGATGTGTTTTGCCTCAGACTGTGTAACTCTAGTGTCTAAGGAGTTAATGTCCCTCTGTAGTTCGGGAAAAAGATTTCTCATCTCCCTGACAGCATTTTTAATATCTTCCTTAGATGACAGGTGTTGCAAATCTTCTTTAGTGATAGGCTGTAAGGCTGGTGGATCCGTATGCTGCAGAATAGGTGGAGAAGCATTTCGGCTGTCACCATGCTGCCAGACAATTCCAGACTATGGTGGTCTATTTGCTTAAGGTATCCACTAAGAGTGCGTACAGGAGTATCCTTTTCAGGCTTAGATTGCTTTTTGCAAGGCATGGCTGTACTGCGATTGTGATTATCAAAAACAGTGAGGTGTAGCAGGATTGCAACAACGTGTTAAACCTTCCACAAGAAAATTAGTCCCAAGCTCAGGCAGCAAATGCTCTTTAGTAAATGTCTCTCTTTATTTCGTGCCAAAATTCAACCTGAGGATTGTTTGCCATAAGACACTTTGAAGTGTCACATTAATACTGCATATGTGGAGTATCACAAATTGAGCGGTTTTCATTAATATCCCACCCTGTCTATAATGCGTAGCTACAAGATGACGCAGCAGAAATATACTAGTGTGCCGTACAGTAATTATCCCACATGTATTGACACCGGAGCCTTTACTATACTGCAATAAAATTTAATAATCAAGCAGATGCCCCAATTCATGCTCCAGCAGCATTTTTTCCTATTATGACTTTATCACAGATGTCTAAGAGGGACCGGAATGTGGAATACCCAAGCGTGTGACACAATAGTGTGGAAAGCTAGCAGTACCTTTTATGTGCGGTCCACAAATGTCTTCTGTCCTCTCTGAATCTGCGGTGTAATTGAGGTGCACAGTGTTCTCAGGAGCACCCGGGGACTCGTCTAATACACAAAGGGCTTCAGGCCTCAGCGGAGGTATCGGCTGTGTGTGCCTCTAATCACTCACCGGCCGTAGTCAAGCCAGACTGTTCAGAGCTGCTTATTATAAGGTGGTAGGCAGGTGTGGGGAGTGCTCCCACTAAAAATTAAGAGGTTTGGGGAAGGGAAAAGCCATCAATAAATAATGTATTGCCCAGGGATTTAGGAGCCTACTCAAAAGTCAGCCATCCGCCTGCGTGGCTAAGCTCCGCCCTGCGGTCGGCTTTTTATGGTCTACATATTGCAAGTCACAAGCTCATTTGAGCCTTGGCTCTCTGAGTCTTAAGTGGCTCTTTGATTAAAAGTGGCAGAGTTACTCACTGGAGTTCAACTACATTCAAGCTACTTCATCTCTACAGGTAATGTCTTCCTGCCTCTCTCTCCCTGGCTGCTGCTAAATGTCCCTTTAATTCCTGCTTAAATCTCTGGTAACCATTTGCCCTGTCTCCATCTTGTCTACCTGTAATTATTTTATCAGATACTTTGTATAATTGTAATGCATCCTGCCCCCCCCTCTAATTTGCAAGTGTGTAATTCCTGGCTAACCTAACTACTTTTAATCAGCTGCACAGAATTATTCCATCACACTCATTTCTACATATTGCAAGTCACAAGCTTATTTGAGCCTTGGCTCTCTGAGTCTAAAGTGGCTCTTTGATTAAAAGTGGCGGAGTTACTCACTGGAGTTAGAAACTGGAGGTTGAAACTGCAGACCAACTAACAGGTAAACTTACTAATTATACACCTACACAATGCTCGCTATGACTTTTCTGCTCTCTCTGTCTTCCCTTCTCCTAAAAATCACTGCATGTCGCTATAACAACAACCCCGCACTATCCATATCTCACCCTCCCTTCTCTCATCCCCTATGCTGTCCTCTCATGAACTACTTTGTTTCCTTAGAAACTCTTCCCCCTCTAACTCTCCTGTGTCTAACCATTCCCGCTCCTACAAATCTCACTCTCACCTTCTGTCTCTCTCACTGCTACTACTGCTTGCTGCTGGTGATGTCTCTCCTAACCCTGGCCCTGCAACAATCGCCACACTTTTACACTCTCGCTCCGTCTCCCACAGCAAAAATTTGAGGTCACGCAATACCAACAATCTCATCTCCATTAACCCACAGCACCTATCCCCTCTCTTTTCTTGTGCCCTCTGGAATACTCGCTCTGTCTGCAACAAACTTACAATTTTTCACGACCTGTTTGTTTCCAGCGCTTTTAACCTTTTAGCAAATACTGAAACCTGGCTATCTTCCTCTGACACTGCTTCCATTGCTGCTCTCACACACATTGGCGGTCTTCACTTTAGCCATACACCTAGGCCAGGTGAGAGACATGGTGGCGGTGTTGGCATCTTACTCTCCTCCTCCTGCTCCTATCTCCATTTCCATCTCTCTCCTTTTCTTCCTTTGAAGTCCACTGCATACGCCTGTTCTCCCCCCTCTCTCTGAGTGGCAGTTATCTATCGCCCCCCTGGACCAACCTCCCAATTCCTTGACAACTTTGCTGCCTGGCTTCCTCACTTTCTCTCTACAAATACACCTACCCTAATTCTGTGGGACTTCAACATCCCTATTGACAACCCATCTGCCCCTGCTGCCTCTAAACTTCTCTCACTCACTAACTCCTTCGGCCTCTCACAATCCACCCTATTCCCTACCCACCGTGATGGACACTCTATTGATCTGGTATTCTCCTATTTCTGCTCTCTCTCTCTCTCTCTCTCTCTCTCTCTCTGATGTTGCCTGTCGACCATTTCCCATCTCTGACCACCATCTGCTCACCTTTAATCCTAATATAGATACTAAACCTACTTCCCCCTCTCCCCCCGCACCAGTAGAAATCTGCACACTGTGGACCCTCCCCAACTCTCCAATCTTATTCATATACCCCTCTCCCACACTTCCACGATATCCTGCCCTGACCTTGCTATAACCCACTATAACAATACTCTCTCCGCTGCACTTGACACTCTCGCTCCGCCCCAACCTCGCAAAGCCCCACGTCGTCAGCTCCAACCCTGGCACTCCCAACAAACACGTCACCTACAAAAATGCTCCCACACTGCTGAACGTGCCTGGAGGAAATCACGCTCTGAACCTGATTTCATGCACTATAAGTTCATTCTCTACTCTTACACCTCTGCCCTTCGCTTAGCTAAGCAAACCTACTTCTCTTCTCTTATATCCACTCACTCTTTAAACCCTAAAAGACTCTTCTCCATTTTCAACTCTCTCCTCCACCCACCTGCACCACCCCCTCATCTGCATTCAGTGCTCAAGACCTTGCTGACTATTTTTTCAATAAAACACTTGCCATCCGAAGAAACATCCCAACACAAACCTGCAATCTCCCAACTTCACTCCCAGTCACCCCCTCTGCTGCTCTCTGCACCCTCCTCCCAACCACTGACAGCGAAGTGGCTTCCCTTTTGTCTTCCTCACACCTCACTACCTGCCCACTTGACCCTATTCATTCACATCTAATTCCCCCTCTGTCTCCCACCCTCACTCCGGATCTTACTCACATATTCAACCTATCCCTTTCTACCGGCTCATTCCCTGCCTCCTTCAAACACGCAAAGGTCACCACCATCCTCAAAAAAACCCTCTCTTGACCCTAACTCCCCTGCAAACTACCGCCCCATATCACTGCTCCCGCTAGCTTCAAAATTACTTGAAAAACTAGTTTTCAATCGCCTAACCCAATTCCTGTCCTACAACTCATTGCTCGACACCCTGCAATCTGGCTTCCGTCCACAACACTCAACTGAGACTGCCCTCACCAAGGTTACTAACGATCTCCTTTTTGCTAAAAACAAAGGCTACTACTTTATACTCCATCTTACTGGACCTCTCTGCTGCCTTCAACACTGTTGACCATCCCCTTCTCCTACAGACTCTCAGCTCTCTTGGGGTCTGTGACACTGCCCTCTCCTGGATTCACTCTTATCTCTCTACCAGATCCTTCTCCGTCTCTTCTGCTGGTGACTCCTCCTCTCTTTTGCCTCTGTCTGTTGGAGTACCTCAACGCTCTGTCCTGGGTCCTCTTCTCTATTTACACTTCTTCACTGGGTAAACTTATCAACAGCTATGGCTTCAGCTGTCATCTCTATGCTGACGATACCATGATCTACCTTTCCACCCCTGCACTTTCTCCTTCTGTCAATTCTCACATCAGCGACTGCTTATCTGGCATTTCCTCCTGGATGGCCTCTCACCACCTAAGTACAGTTGCAAGAAAAAGTATGTGAACCCTTTGGAATGAAATGGATTTTCTCCAACATAGGTGTGTCCGGTCCACGGCGTCATCCTTACTTGTGGGATATTCTCTTCCCCAACAGGAAATGGCAAAGAGCCCAGCAAAGCTGGTCACATGATCCCTCCTAGGCTCCGCCTTCCACAGTCATTCTCTTTGCCGTTGCACAGGCAACATCTCCACGGAGATGGCTCAGAGTTTTTTGGTGTTTAAATGTAGTTTTTATTCTTCAATCAAGAGTTTGTTATTTTAAAATAGTGCTGGTATGTACTATTTACTCTGAAACAGAAAAGAGATGAAGATTTCTGTTTGTAAGAGGAAAATGATTTTAGCACCGTTACTAAAATCGATGGCTGTTTCCACACAGGACTGTTGAGAGGAATTAACTTCAGTTGGGGGAAACAGTGAGCAGACTTTGGCTGCTTGAGGTATGACACATTTCTAACAAGACTTGGTAATGCTGGAAGCTGTCATTTTCCCTATGGGATCCGGTAAGCCATTTTCTTAATTTTCAATATAAGAATAAGGGCTTCACAAGGGCTTTAAAGACTGGTAGACATATTTCTGGGCCAAAACGATTACTTTATAAGCATATTTAATGGTTTACAACTTTGGAGAGTTATTTTAATCTTGGGAATTCTGTTAAAAAAACGGCAGGCACTGTATTGGACACCTTTTTCACTGGGGGCCTTCTCTAGTCATAGGCAGAGCCTCATTTTCGCGCCACTAATGCGCAGTTGTTTTTGAGAAGCAAGGCATGCAGATGCATGTGTGAGGAGCTAAGAACCACTGAAAAAGCTTATTGAAGGCGTCATTTGGTATCATATTCCCCTCTGGGCTTGGTTGGGTCTCAGCAAAGCAGATACCAGGGACTGTATAGGGGTTAAATGTAAAAACGGCTCCGGTTCCGTTATTTTAAGAGTTAAAGCTTTCAAATTTGGTGTGCAATACTTTTAAGGCTTTATGACACTGTGGTGAAATTTTGGTGAATTTTGAACAATTCCTTCATACTTTTGCGTATATTCAGTAAAAAAGTGTGTTCAGTTTAAAATTTAAAGAGACAGTAACGGTTTTATTTTAAAACGTTTTTTGTGCTTTGTTATCAAGTTTATGCCTATTAACATGTCTGAACTATCAGATAGACAATGTTCTGTATGTTCGGAAGCCAAGGTTCCTCTCCATTTAAATATATGTGATGAATGTGACAAACAAAGTAGGGACAATGATGCCACTGATAATAATGTTGCCCAAAATGATTCCTTAAGTGAGGGGAGTAAGCATGGTACTGCATCATCTCCTTCTATGTCTACACCAGTCTTGCCCACTCAGGAGGTCCCTAGTGCATCTAGTGCGCCAATCCTCCTTACTATGCAACAATTAACGGCTGTAATGGATAATTCTATTAAAAACATTTTAGCCAAAATGCCCACTTATCAGCGAAAGCGCGACTGCTCTGTTTTAGATACTGAAGAGCATGAGGACGCTGATGATAATGGTTCTGACATGCCCTTACACCAGTCTGAAGGGGCTAGGGAGGTTTTGTCTGAGGGAGAAATTTCAGATTCAGGAAAAATTTCTCAACAAGCTGAACCTGACGTTATTACATTCAAATTTAAATTGGAACATCTCCGCGCTCTGCTTAAGGAGGTGTTATCTACTCTGGATGATTGTGACAATTTGGTCATTCCAGAGAAATTATGTAAGATGGACAGGTTCCTAGAGGTCCCGGTGCCCCCCGAAGCTTTTCCTATACCCAAGCGGGTGGCGGACATTGTAAATAAAGAATGGGAAAGGCCCGGCATACCTTTTGTCCCTCCCCCTATATTTAAGAAATTATTTCCTATGGTCGACCCCAGGAAGGACTTATGGCAGACAGTCCCCAAGGTCGAGGGGGCGGTTTCTACTCTAAACAAACGCACCACTATCCCTATAGAAGATAGTTGTGCTTTCAAAGATCCTATGGATAAAAAATTAGAGGGTTTGCTTAAAAAGATGTTTGTTCAGCAAGGTTACCTTCTACAACCAATTTCATGCATTGTTCCTGTCACTACAGCAGCGTGTTTCTGGTTCGAGGAACTAGAAAAATCGCTCAATAAAGCATCTTCTTATGAGGAGGTTATGGACAGAGTTCAAGCACTTAAGTTGGCTAACTCTTTTACCTTAGACGCCACTTTGCAATTAGCTAGATTAGCGGCGAAAAATTCAGGTTTTGCTATTGTGGCGCGCAGAGCGCTTTGGCTGAAGTCTTGGTCAGCGGATGTGTCCTCCAAGAACAGATTGCTTAACATCCCTTTCAAGGGGAAAACGCTGTTTGGCCCTGACTTGAAAGAGATTATTTCAGACATCACTGGGGGAAAGGGCCACGCCCTTCCTCAGGATAGGTCTTTTAAGGCTAAAAATAAAACAAATTTTCGTCCCTTTCGCAGAAACGGACCAGCCTCAAATTCTACATCCTCTAAGCAAGAGGGTAATTCTTCTCAAACCAAGCCAGCCTGGAGACCGATGCAAGGCTGGAACAAAGGTAAGCAGGCCAAGAAGCCCGCTACCGCTACCAAGACAGCATGAGATGCTGGCCCCCGATCCGGGACCGGATCTGGTGGGGGGCAGACTCTCTCTCTTCGCTCAGGCTTGGGCAAGAGATGTTCAGGATCCTTGGGCGCTAGAAATAGTTTCTCAAGGTTATCTCCTGGAATTCAAGGAACTACCCCCAAGGGGAAGGTTCCACAGGTCTCAATTGTCTTCAGACCAAATAAAAAGACAGGCATTCTTACATTGTGTAGAAGACCTGTTAAAAATGGGAGTGATTCATCCTGTTCCATTAGGAGAACAAGGGATGGGGTTTTACTCCAATCTGTTCATAGTTCCCAAAAAAGAGGGAACATTCAGGCCAATTTTGGATCTCAAGATCCTAAACAAATTTCTCAAGGTTCCATCGTTCAAGATGGAAACCATTCGGACAATTCTTCCTACCATCCAGGAAGGTCAATTCATGACCACGGTGGATTTAAAGGATGCGTATCTACATATTCCTATCCACAAGGAACATCATCGGTTCCTAAGATTCGCCTTTCTGGACAAGCATTACCAGTTTGTGGCACTTCCATTCGGACTAGCCACTGCTCCAAGAATTTTCACAAAGGTACTAGGGTCCCTTCTAGCGGTGCTAAGGCCAAGGGGCATTGCAGTAGTACCCTACTTGGACGACATACTGATTCAAGCGTCGTCTCTGCCACAAGCAAAGGCTCATACGGACATTGTCCTAGCCTTTCTCAGATCTCATGGGTGGAAAGTGAACGTAGAAAAAAGTTCTCTATTCCCGTCAACAAGAGTTCCCTTCTTGGGAACAATAATAGATTCCTTAGAAATGAAGATTTTTCTGACAGAAGCCAGAAAATCAAAACTTCTAAGCTCTTGTCAAGTACTTCATTCTGTTCTTCTTCCTTCCATAGCGCAGTGCATGGAAGTAATAGGTTTGATGGTTGCGGCAATGGACATAGTTCCTTTTGCGCGAATTCATCTAAGACCATTACAACTGTGCATGCTCAGACAGTGGAATGGGGATTATACAGATTTGTCCCCGACGATCCAAGTAGATCAGAGGACCAGAGATTCACTCCGTTGGTGGCTGACCCTGGACAACCTGTCCCAAGGGATGAGCTTCAGAAGACCAGAGTGGGTCATTGTAACGACCGACGCCAGCCTGGTGGGCTGGGGCGCGGTCTGGAAACACCTGAAAGCTCAGGGTCTATGGTCTCGGGAAGAATCTCTTCTCCCGATAAACATTCTGGAACTGAGAGCGATATTCAATGCTCTCAAGGCTTGGCCTCAACTAGCAAAGGCCAAATTCATAAGGTTTCAATCAGACAACATGACGACTGTTGCATATATCAACCATCAGGGGGGAACAAGGAGTTCCCTGGCGATGGAAGAAGTGACCAAAGTAATTCAATGGGCGGAGATTCACTCCTGCCACTTGTCTGCAATCCACATCCCAGGAGTGGAAAATTGGGAAGCGGATTTTCTGAGTCGTCAGACATTTCATCCGGGGGAGTGGGAACTCCATCCGGAAATCTTTGCCCAAATAACTCAATTATGGGGCATTCCAGACATGGATCTGATGGCGTCTCGTCAGAACTTCAAGGTTCCTTGCTACGGGTCCAGATCCAGGGATCCCAAGGCGACTCTAGTAGATGCACTAGTAGCGCCCTGGACCTTCAACCTAGCTTATGTGTTCCCACCGTTTCCTCTCATTCCCAGGCTGGTAGCCAGGATGAATCAGGAGAGGGCTTCGGTTATCTTGATAGCTCCTGCGTGGCCACGCAGAACTTGGTATGCAGACCTGGTGAATATGTCATCGGCTCCACCATGGAAGCTACCTTTGAGACAGGACCTTCTTGTTCAAGGTCCGTTCGAACATCCGAATCTGGCATCACTCCAACTGACTGCTTGGAGATTGAACGCTTGATTTTATCAAAGCGTGGGTTCTCAGATTCTGTCATTGATACTCTTATTCAGGCTAGAAAGCCTGTAACTAGAAAAATTTACCATAAAGTTTGGAAGAAATATATCTGTTGGTGCGAATCGAAAGGATTCCCATGGAACAGGGTAAAAATTCCTAAAATTCTATCCTTTCTACAAGAGGGTTTGGAGAAAGGATTATCTGCAAGTTCTTTGAAGGGACAGATTTCTGCTTTATCTGTTTTACTTCACAAGAAGCTGGCGGCTGTGCCAGATGTTCAGGCTTTTGTTCAGGCTCTGGTTAGAATCAAGCCTGTTTACAAACCTTTGACTCCTCCTTGGAGTCTCAATTTAGTTCTTTCAGTTCTTCAAGGGGTTCCGTTTGAACCCTTACATTCCGTAGATATTAAGTTATTATCTTGGAAAGTTTTGTTTTTGGTTGCAATTTCTTCTGCTAGAAGAGTTTCAGAGTTATCTGCTCTGCAGTGTTCTCCTCCTTATCTGGTGTTCCATGCAGATAAGGTGGTTTTGCGTACTAAACCTGGTTTTCTTCCAAAAGTTGTTTCTAACAAAAATATTAACCAGGAGATAGTTGTGCCTTCTTTGTGTCCGAATCCAGTTTCAAAGAAGGAACGTTTGTTGCACAATTTGGATGTAGTTCGTGCTCTAAAATTCTATTTAGAGGCTACAAAGGATTTCAGACAAACATCTTCCTTGTTTGTTGTTTATTCTGGTAAAAGGAGAGGTCAAAAAGCAACTTCTACCTCTCTCTCTTTTTGGCTTAAAAGCATCATCAGATTGGCTTATGAGACTGCCGGACGGCAGCCTCCTGAAAGAATCACAGCTCATTCCACTAGGGCTGTGGCTTCCACATGGGCCTTCAAGAACGAGGCTTCTGTTGATCAGATATGTAAGGCAGCGACTTGGTCTTCACTGCACACTTTTACCAAATTTTAAAAATTTGATACTTTTGCGTCTTCTGAGGCTATTTTTGGGAGAAAGGTTTTGCAAACCGTGGTGCCTTCCATCTAGGTGACCTGATTTGCTCCCTCCCATCATCCGTGTCCTAAAGCTTTGGTATTGGTTCCCACAAGTAAGGATGACGCCGTGGACCGGACACACCTATGTTGGAGAAAACAGAATTTATGTTTACCTGATAAATTACTTTCTCCAACGGTGTGTCCGGTCCACGGCCCGCCCTGGTTTTTTAATCAGGTCTGATGATTTATTTTCTCTAACTACAGTCACCACGGTATCATATGATTTCTCCTATGCAAATATTCCTCCTTTACGTCGGTCGAATGACTGGGGAAGGCGGAGCCTAGGAGGGATCATGTGACCAGCTTTGCTGGGCTCTTTGCCATTTCCTGTTGGGGAAGAGAATATCCCACAAGTAAGGATGACGCCGTGGACCGGACACGCCGTTGGAGAAAGTAATTTATCAGGTAAACATAAATTCTGTTTTTGCACAAATTGGTCATAAAATGTGATCTGATCATCATCTAAGTCACAACAATAGACAATCACAGTCTGATTAAACTAATAACACACAAAGAATGAAATGTTGCCATGTTTTTATTGAACACACCATGTAAACCTTCACAGTGCAGGTGGAAAAAGTATGTGAACCCTTGGATTTAATAACTGGTTGAACCTCCTTTGGCAGCAATAACTTCAACCAAACGTTTCCTGTAGTTGCAGATCAGACGTGCTAATACAGTATCCTTGTATTCAATTCTCTATTGAATTTAAGTTAATGTAACTTTGATACTAAGCACCACACCCTAGTCAAATAATTTAGTTTTAGGCCAATTTGTCCTGATCTATGATGGTGAAAAGACTCTAAATATTTATCAGTAGTGGTGCCATCATTTACTTCTCTGTAGCAACATTGATTATCACCTAGCAATAGGTTTCTTCTTGATAGAGCACACTAAACTATTTAACAAAGATGGCCAACACATATGAACAAGACAGACATAACAGACAACAGAAAAGGATAACTGATTTAAATGAAGTCTTCAGTGTCTCCAACTCTGGGGAAGGAGGGAGCCTAACTAATCAGATGGAGTATACACTCAGAGAATTACACAAGAGTTACTTCAAACAGGATAAGATCTGGTGGAATAAGCACTTTTTTGAAAAATATATCGAAAGAAAGCTTATACCGAGAGGCTTGAGAATACAATTATTTCCTGCCTTTCAATTTAAAGATCCAAATCTTAGTGTGGAATGGGAGGAAGCATTATCAGAATGCTCTACTAAACTCATGAGGATACTCATAAAGCATGATACGACAGAATATGATCTGCTAGAAACAGAAATTAATGAGTTAAATGTAAAACTCAGATTATGAAATAATTTCTGAATTTGAGACAAGGTATAAAAAATACCAGAGTGAATTAGATAAATATGAAGCAGAAATTAAATCAACTAAACAGACCAAACTAAACAGGGATATAAATGATTTTAAAAACAAGCGATAAATGGGGAAGAAAATTCAATAAAGAAATTCCTAAGAAAGATATACCCCAACTGCCGAGAACTCATGTTATCAATAGTGATGCTTCAGAAATTGAAACTAGCGAGTCAGACAACACAGATAATAAATCCTCATTGCCCACAACTTCAGTACAAACAAGAAGTAGACAAGAAGCACGAAAGAGAGAGGATTTTTTAGAGGAAGGTTCAGAATACCGAGGAGACCCACCAGAAGAGGAGGGAGGTGCAAAACCCAAAATAAAAAGAAACGAGGAAACCAAAGGAAAAAACAGGTGGAAGCCCTACAAGAGATCCACAAGCCCATTCTCCCAGATAAGGATCACGTAATGCAGGTCATCAACTTATCCACTAAAATTCTGAGTCAAGATCACAAAAAAGTCTTAGCTAAAGGACTGTCTTTTTGCCCATCAGGGCAAATTGATAAATTTGAAATTACAAAAGACATAGTTATTCCTGAGAAAACTTCTTTTAAAAATGCAATACATGAAAGATGAGGAGAGACCAACAACAATTGAGACAGGAGATTCAATTTTGACGGAATATGATCATATAACATTACAGATCATGGAGGAATTATTTAATGACAATGAGACTTCAACAAATGATGAATGGAGAACTAAGATCAGAAAAACATCTAAGTATGTTCCCAAAATGTCAGCCTCAAAACATATTGAGGTGTACAATCAGATAGTCAGTAAAGAAATAGCTGAACTTACAACTCTACCCACGTCTACTAATTTGACTACCCAAGAAAAGAAAGCTTTGGAAGAAATGAAAATGTGGGATGATGTGGTGATCAGAAATTCCGATAAAGGGGGAAATGTAGTCATCTGGCCTAAAGAAATGAACATACAAGAAGCAATGAAACAGCTAAGTAATCAAGTGTTATAAAAAGCTATTCTTTAACCCTACTGAACAATTTCTTAATCAATATAATCGTATCATATTAGAAGCAGAAGATGATAATGTGATAACAACAAAAGAGAAGAAATTCCTATGGGTAGAAAATCCCAAAATAGCTACATTCTACATGATTCCTAAGATCCATAAAAATGCCAGCAATCCTCCTGGTAGACCCATCGTGTCAGGAATAAAAAATATCACTGAGAAAGCCAGTCAATACATTGACTTCAGGCTGCGACAATTCGTGACACAATTACCTTCTCACGTGCAAGACACGATGGAAGTTCTACAACATTTGAACAATCTCCAACTAGAGAAAGATACAATACTGGTGACAGCCGATGTAGAATCGTTGTACACGAGCATCGACCACAAGTTGGGAGTTCAAGCAGTCCGAAGTTTTCTATCAGAATCATCAGAAGAAGAGCAAGTACATGATGAGTTTATAATCAGACTACTGAACTTCTTATTGTATCACAATTATTTTATATTCAATCAGCAATTTTTTCTACAAACGAGGGGAACGGCAATGGGGACGGCATGTGCTCCCAGCTATGCAAACCTATTTTTAGGTTGGTGGGAGAAACATGTCGTCTTCTCTGACACTAACATGGAATATGTGGAATTTATTCCACTTTGGCTGAGATTTATTGATCTGCTTTTCCTATGGAGAGGTCCCCAAAATAAATTAGATGAATTTCTGATCAAACTAAATTCTAATAATCTCAACATTAAACTGACTTGGGAACAAAGTTATGAAAGTATCACATTTCTGGATTTAAAAATCATAAAAAATCAAGATGGGTTTATCAGCACTGACCTATATAGGAAAGAAACGGCTACGAACAGCCTGCTCCATTCAGCAAGCGCTCACTGTCCACATACCGTAAGATCACTTCCTATTGGAGAATTTCTGAGAACAAAAAGAAATTGCTCAGATCCTGAAACATACCAACAGAGAGCAATTGAACTTCAAAACCGACTGAAAGCAAGAGGTTACAGTAATCGCTCAATTAAGAAAGCCAAACGCAGAGCGGAACTTACAGACAGACAACAACTTCTACATAAAAAGACAAAAGAAGATGATACAACTACCAGACTCATCATGACATACTCACCCCAAACTAAAGAGGTAGTCAATATTCTTAATAAACATTTAGGAATTCTGAAGACTGACCCAGTATTGAAGTCTCTAGTAGGAGACAGAATACAACTAGGATATAGGAGGTCTAAGAATCTAAAAGACATACTCAGTCCTAGTCATTTTGAGCTGAAAAGGAGGAAAACTGATCCCATTTCAATGGGTAACTTTAAATGTAGAAACTGCTCAATTTGTAAACACATCTTGCCGCTCAAATCTATCTCAGACAGGTTTGGAAAAGTGCATAAAATTACCAGTCACATCAATTGCAATACTGAAGATCTAATATATGGTATTACATGTAAATGTAAAAAGACCTATGTAGGTATGACTACCCGTCAATTGAAAACGAGAATGTCGGAACACCTAAGTAATATTAGGAATGCTGAAAAAGACAGCAAAGCTAAAAAAACTCTAACGACAGTTGCAACCCACTACCTCAAATATAAATGCAATACCTCAGAATTCCAATGTTTTGGAATTCAGAGGGTAAGAATTGGAATCAGAGGAGGAGACTTTGAGAATCTTCTGTTAAGAATGGAGAGTCGGTGGATATATTTATTGAATTCGCTACATCCCAATGGATTAAATGAACATAACGATTTCTTCTCATATTTATAAATTTTCATGCTACCCATTTGTTTAAATATCTAGTAAGATCAATTTATTTTATGGATAGTAATAATCACAATTATACACATTTAGGTTTCTAATAAAATATTTCTAAAAATGAACAAACATTAGGTTTGATATATTTGATATCAATACCATGAAGACTGGATTATCAAATATAAGGAGTTGCATATTAACTCACAAAGGCACACAATTTTCTTTAATATTTTTGATAATCACCCAAAAAATTTGTTTTAAAAAAAATTTTCTTTAATCTTTTAGCTTTACACCAGTTTTCAAGTATGCACTAAAATTATAATTTCAAATTTATTTTGTATAAATTAATCACAGAACACTAAGTAAGCACACCAAAAAAACAAAATAGAATGGTTTAAATCACATTTACTTATATTAAGGTGAACACATCAAGTATATCTAAAATAAATTTTATTATGTGAAATCACTATAATGGAATAATGTCAGTACTATTTTGGCTTTTTCCACTTGATCTACTTTCGCTTTCTTTAGAATTGCCTTAAATGTTACTTACTTGAAGTTTATTTAATCTCACAAGTACTGAAACATACAAAATCACAATATTGCTTTTTTTAATTCACAGCCTAGTAATTGCAACTTAACTTATATAAGGTTTTACATACTCATTTTTAGTTGAAAGAAGGGAACCGATTTCTCTAATCCACTATTGGATGACTCATACGTCAATCACAACAATTGTCTGTCAACGGTAAGTCCGATAATCCAGGGCACTGATTGGCCACAATTCAACACAGAGGCGGACCGATAGTTACAAAAAGCCGCCGCGGCGCCTCGCCTTTGATAAAGCCGGGAACCCGGCAAAACATGTCAGGGAGGTAATGAGCTAATGGGAGCTCAATTTTGTTTTTAAAACTTGTTAGCGGCAATATAGTGTGGGCAATATAGGTGCCTGGTAATAGCTTATTTCAGACCCAAACTGGGGCTAGTGGTTAACCATAGCGTAAGCTAACAGAACTATAGCTGTGCACTGAATTACCGTGTATATTCACATATCCTCTTGCAGACGAACACCGGTCAAGCGATACCATAGTAATTTATAAAGATATTGATTTCTGGTTAAATGTTTGCTAAAACGGACATCACAACTCACTGACTTTATTTAATAACAGTGAATACGCTAAACACATATCAAGAGGCTGAGTTAATTTCAAGCTTTGCTCATGAGCTAATACAAGCTGGTTACTTTAACGGGTGTCACGACTTTTATTGTGTAGTGGATTGACACGCTCTAAAGTGACAACTAGACAGTATAAAGATAAACTTTAAAGCTGTATATTTATCAAGTGTCACTAATAAAATTAATGTGAATGTATATATTGGTCGGTCACCTGAGATATAACTAACTGTTACATAAAAATACGCTTGTCTTAGCATACATGTTGAGCAGGATTTATGCAGAGATATACTACTCAGCCCATTAACTATCATAAAAATCTAATATGAGGTTTAGTGGTCAGTGGATAATTACTACCAACATCAATAAAATATAAAATCATATACACATAATGTGTATTATTAATGTCTTTTATAAGTGGACCGGTATCTTTATTCACATAATTTAATGCAAGTGACTTACTAACACAGCTTGTAATCTCTGATTCTTGTTGAAAGAGATAGCAACTACCACCCCTTTGATAATAGGTGGTTTAAAATAGACCACAAACACAATTATCAGTGGTTACTAAGAACAATAATTAGAAAATTAAAAATAAGAGGACTAATGTGAACAGAACCAAGTGTACACTTAACATGTTGTAATACAATTCAACTACCATGGAATTTGGATTGTATTAATTATCCTTTTATTTTACAATAAGTGGTGACAAAATGAGATTTATTTAGAAAACATAACACTCATATATGTTGTTCAATAAAGAATAATAAAGAACAAATTAACCTGGTGGTAAGCCAATATTTATCCTGACAACACAGTACTTATACATATTGTTTAACAAAGGATAATGAAGTACAAGCCAATTTAACTGTGTTGTTCTAGGGTATATATTTGAACTAATATTATTTTGTCCCATATTATGATCCAAATTGGAGAGTGACAATATCTCTATCATAATCTGATTAAATACAGAATCAATATAAAGAGTGTCACTATAGTCTCCTCTTTTGACCCACTAGTTCCTAATATTCCGCCACCCACTAGTCAACACTACTTATACTCCCATAGAGTTAAAGGTAATTCTATTACCAACACCACCCATTAATAATTTGATGCAAATCATTACTGTTTTTCCGCTAACATTTAAATACAGTATCCTTGTATTCAATTCTCTATTGAATTTAAGTTAATGTCACATCTGTATGTCACATTACACACCTGTAAGGAGCATGTCACATCTGTATCACACATTACACACCTGTAAGGAGCATGTCACATCTGTATCACACATTACACACCTGTAAGGAGCATGTCACATCTGTATCACACATTACACACCTGTAAGGAGCATGTCACATCTGTATGTCACATTACACACCTGTAAGGAGCATGTCACATCTGTATGTCACATTACACACCTGTAAGGAGCATGTCACATCTGTATGTCACATTACACACCTGTAAGGAGCATGTCACATCTGTATCACACATTACACACCTGTAAGGAGCATGTCACATCTGTATGTCACATTACACACCTGTAAGGAGCATGTCACATCTGTATCACACATTACACACCTGTAAGGAGCATGTCACATCTGTATCACACATTACACACCTGTAAGGAGCATGTCACATCTGTATCACACATTACACACCTGTAAGAAGCATGTCACATCTGTATGTCACATTACACACCTGTAAGGAGCATGTCACATCTGTATGTCACATTACACACCTGTAAGGAGCATGTCACATCTGTATCACACATTACACACCTGTAAGGAGCATGTCACATCTGTATGTCACATTACACACCTGTAAGGAGCATGTCACATCTGTATGTCACATTACACACCTGTAAGGAGCATGTCACATCTGTATCACACATTACACACCTGTAAGGAGCATGTCACATCTGTATCACACATTACACACCTGTAAGGAGCATGTCACATCTGTATGTCACATTACACACCTGTAAGGAGCATGTCACATCTGTATGTCACATTACACACCTGTAAGGAGCATGTCACATCTGTATGTCACATTACACACCTGTAAGGAGCATGTCACATCTGTATCACACATTACACACCTGTAAGGAGCATGTCACATCTGTATGTCACATTCCACACCTGTAAGGAGCATGTCACATCTGTATGTCACATTACACACCTGTAAGGAGCATGTCACATCTGTATCACACATTACACACCTGTAAGGAGCATGTCACATCTGTATGTCACATTACACACCTGTAAGGAGCATGTCACATCTGTATGTCACATTACACACCTGTAAGGAGCATGTCACATCTGTATCACACATTACACACCTGTAAGGAGCATGTCACATCTGTATGTCACATTACACACCTGTAAGGAGCATGTCACATCTGTATCACACATTACACACCTGTAAGGAGCATGTCACATCTGTATGTCACATTACACACCTGTAAGGAGCATGTCACATCTGTATCACACATTACACACCTGTAAGGAGCATGTCACATCTGTATGTCACATTACACACCTGTAAGGAGCATGTCACA